>NW_026934492.1:0-60448 GCF_032062105.1 Saccostrea cuccullata | reverse complement strand
GATAATGAATATATCTTTTTAAACTTTTAATAAAAGGTCAAAAGGTCAAGGTCAAATATCAAGGTCAAAGGTCAAGGTCATTTTAACCAAAAGCCCGTAAATAAGCAATTTTGATACTTTCCCAATGACCTTGACCTTTGACCTTGACCTAATATTCAAGGTCAAAGGTCAAAAGATCTCATGCAGTTGGGCCCATGTCCTTACTACTTGTCGTTAAGAAGTTTTTAGTTCTTCATAAACATCATAAACTGCCAGGGGCAATAACTACTTAAAATGTTTACGAATTCTTTCGCACTAATAGAATGAGAAGTGTACTAAATTAGTCGCAGACATTGTAGAAGGTTTCGTACCTCTACGGTTTACGGTTTCGGAGGAGTAGCGATAACAAGGGTTTACACTGAAAGGGGCACTAACTTTTAGAGGGTTCAATCTTAGGGGACAAGCATGGAATCTCTGAAATGGTTTTAAGAGTACATACTAAAGAGCAAAGAAGTTTAGAATTTGGTAAAGAACAGAAGAGCTATAAAAAATGCTGAATTTTACCTATTTTGAATGACCTTGACCTTTGACCTTGACCTAGATTTTAAGGTCAAAGGTCAAGAAATCTTTTGCATTTGGCCCCATGTCTCTACGCCTTGTCGTTTTAGAAAAATTCTTGATATTTGTAAACATCGCAAACATTCAGGGGCAATAATTCATTATAGGAGTTTATGAATCCTTTCGCAATGTTTGATTGGAGAGTCTACTAAATCAGTCGTAAACATTAATAAAGGTTTCAATTGGAATCTCTGCGGTTTATGGTTTCGGAGGAGTAGCGATAACAAGCTTTCATTGCGAAAGGGGTCGTAACTCCGAAAGGGGTCAAAGTTCATATACGCAGGGTCAACTGCAAAAATCTTTTACGGAGTACATTTCTATCGACTGAAAATCTTTTCGATAAATCTTGAAACAAAAAATCACACGGCGGAAAAATAATAAAGAAAAAGGAAAAAAAGAAACAGAAGAATATCAATAGGTCTTTCCAGAGAAAGCTGGAAAGACCTAATAAATGAATGAATGAATGAATGAATGAATGAATGAATGAATGAATGAATGAATGAATGAATGAATGAATGAATGAATGAATGAATGAATGAATGAATGAATGAATATAAAGATTAGAAAAGTCAACAATGAAAAAAATAAATCTACTGCAGGTGGGTTATCATGTATCGAAATTAAGTGTAAATCGCTAAAATGAATAAACCGGGCTCGCTACCCATTTTAGTCACCTTGAAAAGACAATCGGCGATAATGATTGATAAACACAACATTTTAATTTAAAACTTTCAGCGAAGGCAAATCTTATAGTAATAAACTATGTCCGTAAATTTCATGAAGAAAGAATGTGTATTCATTCCGTTATTGTAAAAACCCGGTTTTCAGTTTTGAAATTCCCGGCCCGGCCCGGGTTTCGCTACCCATTTTAGTCACACTACAGAAGAGCGGAAACATGGGAAAAGGATCGAGAAAACCACCTGGATGTATAGGCCTAATGATGGAATTAAGAACTTTATTTTAACAAGGATTAATTCACGCAAGTATTTAAATCAGTCTGATTGATTTGGCGTGTGTGAATTATTCCATTAACATCACAAAATGTCCAATTGGAATTCTGCTGTCAGTCAGTGTCTGAAGGAATTAATTTTGTTTACATATCAGTGATGTAAGTATTAGCATGCTATGAATTTGGGGGTTATTTCTTGCAAAACGGAATCAAGCTCTATGAGGTAAATATTAGGGTAATTTACATGGTCAAAAAATTAATGTAACTTTTTTTAATTTTCTGTCTTAGTGAAAAATAGTCTAACTCAACACTCAAGGGAGGAGGAATATCTGTCAGGGTGTCCCATGTATCAGTAGAGTATGTCACATTGTGCCTGTTTAAGGTTAATCAAGTTCAGTTTATTTATGGATTCTATAACATTAGGTCTGTGCGAATAAGTTCAATAATTGAATTAATCCCTGCATGTACTTTTATGGGGTACTCACAAGGGTGGATCTTAACGACTAGCTGCAGTGATATAGATGTGAAATTTCTATTTTCCTTCTAAAAACTGTGAACCAAAAATTATCACTTTGAAAACAAAGTACCAATCATATGATATGTATGGAAATACCTTATTATGGAATCTTTAATATTTTTTTTCTGAATCATGTGAATATCATTCATATCTATGTATTTAAATACTGAAGGGTGAGAAAATTGCAATTCCTCTAACTATGTACATTTACAACCCAAAATGAAACCTGAACTGATTGTCATAGGATCTTGCTAATAATTATGACAGATGTTTTCTATATACAAGAATTCAATTTCATTTAATCCATTGATTGATTGAATGGAAAAATAACAAGCAAATTTATTCAAAGAATTGTGGTTCCCTGCTTTTGGCGTCTATATGGGTGAGATGTTATTATAATTTATGTACAACATATTTTGTAAAATAAGAATGCCAGGTATCATATGTCATTGAAGAGTTACTATAGCTCCAATGTTTTTTTTTCTAATAAGGTCAAACATGAAGGTAAAGGCCAAGGGGTCAGAAATCATACATTGTAGCATGCTCAGAAATGCCACAGACATATGTAAACCCTATCTCTTTTAAATCAAAGTCATAAGGAAGAATTAATATTTATGAAAAGTATGTCATACTTCAAGGTCAAGATATCGTGGTAAAAAATCATAATAGTGTAATCTGTATTAAGAAAGGAATAATTCGCACAGGTAATACATGTGTAATTTGAACATGTTGAAAGCCCTATCTCAGCTCATTCAAAAGATATGACCGAAGTTTATAAGTTTTTGTGACATTGATAAGCCAACCATTGAAAAGATGACAGATGAATAAGATT
This sequence comes from Saccostrea cuccullata, assembly GCF_032062105.1. Classification (NCBI taxonomy): domain Eukaryota; kingdom Metazoa; phylum Mollusca; class Bivalvia; order Ostreida; family Ostreidae; genus Saccostrea; species Saccostrea cuccullata. Next base: position 57,553 of record NW_026934492.1, on the reverse strand, counting down.
AAATGTCCTCTCATATTCGCTAAGGTGGGGGACAAAAATCAAAGAACTCATCAAAAGGGATTGACTGACCTTGACATGATAATGCATATAGATGCTTCCTGTAAAAATAAACGTCTTCTTACAATAATTTAGTTTATAGTTAGAAAGTTTAAGTATCATAAGAAAAAGAAATATCAAGTTTGACATACATGTAGATCTATTTCAATGAAAAGTGATATTGTCAGAATGAGATCAATATTGCCTGACTGCACCTTGTAGGATGAAAATTTAGTTTTATTAATTTCAGAACTTCTTTTTTTCTAATTAGAAACCAAAGAATTTTTGATGAATTCCAATTATATATTACTAATAATTATAATGTACATGATGTATATAAAGCCTAAATTGATTCGTTATCCAATGTAGATTTAGCAGTTGAGCTGGTTGATGACAGGAATAAACTTGAAAAAAATAACTAGTAGTAAGTAGGTACCATAAAGGCATAGTACATGTATACAATGTATATATGTTGTCTTATTTCATCATATTCATTGTACCTGCTTTTTTGGCTGATATTAAAGTGGTTATTTCAGCTTTTTTATTCAGACAGAGTAACATAGAGATGCAATTAATTTCATTTTTCATAATATTCATTCATTCATAAAAATAATAAAGATACTTAACCTAATGATAAAAAAAGAAGAATAAATCAGATTGGTGATCAAAAGATATGATGGCGGATCTAAGGGAATACTGTAGGTTGTAATATTTTCCTTCGTTTATTGCTTTTCACATTTACCTATTAGACATATCGACATGAGTTATTTCTCTCATCTTTTTTTTATGATTATGGCTAATTGATTTCAAACATTTAGCTTATAAGTCATGTATTATCATAGTCTAAATTTATGAGTGGTGGATCCAAGGGGAGTTGATATTGAATTTTTAAATACTTGTGGTGGATCAAAAAATACTAATGATTTTTGCAAATTTATTTCAACATTTAGCTAATATTTCTGTGTGTGATCATGATCTTAACTAAGAAGTGGTGGATCCAAGGCAAGTGGATATTAATAGCCATGAGAGTTGTGGTGGATGTAAGGGGAGTACATGTAGATAGATATTTGTAATGGGTCAAAGGATAATAATGATTATGGTTAATTGATTTCAAACATATAGCTTATATGTCATGTGTGATCAAGTTCTAAACTTATAAGTGGTGGATCCAAGGGGAGTGGATATTTATATTTTTTAATTATTTGTTATTGATCAAAGGATATTAATGATTTGTGATCATGTCTAATTTATTTCAAACATTTAGCTCGTGATCTTAATTTTAAAGTGGTTGATCCAAGGCAAGTGGATATTATTTTTAAATATTTGTGATGGGTAAAAGGACATTACTGATTCCGGCTAATTGATTTCAAACATTAAACTTATATGTCATGTGTGATCAAGATCAAAACTCATAAGTGGTGGATCCAAGGGGGTGGATATTTATCTTTAATTTTTAAATATTTTTGAATGATCAAAGGATATTAATGATTTATGATTATGGCTAATTTATTTCAAACATTTAGCTTATATGTCATGTGTGAACATGATCTTAATTTAAAAGTGGTGGATCTAAGGGGAGCGGATATTATTTTAAAATATTTGTGGTGGGTAAAAGGATAATAATGATTATGGCTAATTTATTTCAAACTTTAATCTTATATGTCATGTGTGATCAAGATCTTAACTTATTAGTGGTGGATCCAAGGGGAGTGGATATTCATTTTTTTTTTTAAATATTTGTGGTGTATCAAGGATATTAATGACTATGGCTAATTGATTTTAAACATTAAGATTATATGTCATGTGTGGTCATGATCTAAACTTATAAGTGGTGGATCCAAGTGCATAAATATTTTATTTTTAAATATTTGGGTGAATCAAAAGAATTAAATAGTTGTACTTTGTGATATATAACTGAAGGAGTTCCATTAATTAAATATGTAGATATATTGCACATGAATTAAATAAATCCAATCTTATTAGTGGTGAATGCAAGGGGAATGGAGATTTAAAAAAAATCCACAAACTGGACATCATATAAACATATTAGTTAAGGAAGGAGAGACCCTCTTTGAACACTGTGAATTGGTTTCTCTTGACGTGTATATTGTGTTGATATTAAATTTTCTTGTTTCATTTTTTTTAAATATTCAGATGAATTGTCATCGATCAAATAATCTATGAAGAGTTTTATGATGAATGTTTCATTATGGGAGGCAACTGCCTTAGAAACCTGTTTTCATATAAATCTTCTTTTATATAAGCAAAAATTTGAAGAATGAATACTTGAAAATTTGAAAAATAATAGATATTTGTTATAACTATTCACTTTTATAAAATGAGAAACAGAGAAGATACTAATGATCTATTAGTCTAAGAAAAAAACCATGTTTTTAGGAATTATCTTACAGTAAATATATCAATACATGGGATTTAAAACCCCATGATAAAGAAACGTGGGAGAAAAAACCCCATATGACAATATAAGCAACATATGAGTTTAATAAACCTACATTGATTTTCGTGGGGTTTTTTCCCCCATGGGGTGAAAAATAAACCCCATGGGGTTTTTGTGGGTTTTTTTTGTGGGGTATTTTTAAGTTCATGTTTCCCCATGGGATTTTTTTTTTTGAACTCAAATATCTCAAAAACTAGCAGAAAATGTTGAATTTTTTTTTTTCATAAATCAATTTGATTATAAAAACCCCACCATTTAAAAAAAACCCTAAGATGATAGCTTTAAAGGAAAAGGGTGCGCAAGTTCGGAAAAATGTCCATTCCGAAGTTGTCCGTCCCACTGTTACAATCATATAGATATAAAGAGAAAGAAAAAGTGAAGCACTTTTTTAAATAATCGTTCCCAATTCAGATGCAGGGAAACTCCACTTCGCTTAATCCGAGGAAAAAAAAACTTAAATGTATGGATTTTGAATGTCAGAAACATGACGTTGTGTATCGATGGCACTCATGAATAAATGTTATAATAATTACTTCAGTTCTGAAATTTGTATTGTTCATTGCAATTGATTCTCTAAAATAATTTTATTCATGCATATAAAAAATTCGATAAGTATAATATCATAACTTGCATGACTTTTAAAACACACAAATAAAGAACAGACCTTGCCCTATCGGCTATCACTTAATTGTAAACAGTATTTCACCCCCTCCTTTTTGTGCTACAATCAAGTAAAATCATATAAATAAGCACCAAGTCTGTACTGTTCGTTTATACAAAGGTCTCGGACAAAAATGGAATTAAAAAAAAAATTATAATCTCTGCGCAAAATTCTAATTTTACAAAAACACAAGCCGTAACGATATCCCTGTGGCAGAATGTACATGTACTAATAATTGACCCGATTCTAAAACGAAAGTAGAACTTTTACACGTGGTTGACAGGTATGTTCAATAACAACAAGCACAAAGTTTGCATTAATGGAAAAAGTTAATTCAAGTTATGATTTATTTTATTAAGTTTTTTAACTGACTGACCGCATATAACATGTTTAAGGAGTGGCGCATAATATTAGAAGCCATATGCCCATAGACTTAAAACTGTATACAATGAAAAAAGAATTAGCCTAAAGAAAGACGTATATTTCATTGACTGAAAACACACTGCATAAAATTTATGTCATGTAGTGTACAATACTTAAGCCTTAACAAATAATTTAAAAAAGAGTGTGTGTGAGAGAGAGAGAGAGAAAGAGAGAGAAAGCTAGAAAGCGACACGATATAAAATTCGCAGGGAGGACATCGGAGAACTAGAGCGCGCTGTCTACATAATATATATAAAAAAATAATTAAAGATGATTCAGTTTAATTATTTAACCCTGTCACATTCTTCTATAAAATAACAAAGTATACGCTTCAAGACTATATTTCATGAAAAATATTTAATACTGATTGTTAAATGAGAGCTTAATTTAAAAGTAATTGGAAAAGGGGGGGTTCAACTTAATGTGCTCATGCATTTTCAGTTCTCCACACGGTAAAATAAATTGATATTTACAACCATTGACAGTATTGAAGTATTAAAGATACCCACAAAAAGCTTTTGATGACAGTACACACACATGTGAGAAAAATATGATATGAGATTTTTGTTAAACCTTTATGAACAAAAATTAAACTTTTTTAAAAAGTACTTGGGAAGAAAAACCACAGTGACTGCAAATACAACAGAATAATTTTCCTCAGATAATGTCATCTATGTGTAAGGAGAAATTTAAAGAAAAAACATATATATTTATGAAAGCTTATGTTAACATTATGGTCTAAAAATAATTATAATGAAATTAATAGATGAAAACTGAATACAAATTAATAAAATGTGACTTTTTTATTTAGAATAATTTATTTTGTAATTGACTGTAATAGTTTGTTAAAATACTTAAAAAAAAAACAACAAAAAATCATTTCTCAGGATATTTTAATCCATTCCCAGGTTAAAAACAATGACAACAGTAATTATCAGTAAATCTCAGCAGCGACAGTACCGCAACAGTAATTATCAGCAATTCTCAGCAGCGACAGTACCTCAACAGTATTTATCAGTATTTATCAGACTCCACAGTAAAAGACGACAGTGATTATCAGTATTTATCAGCAACAACTAAAATTATCAGCAACAACAGTAATAATAACAGTAAATATCAGTAATTATCAGCAAGAACAGCACCGTATCAGTAATTATCAAACATTATCAGTAAAATTTGGGATTCTCAGCACTTTTTTCGTCCAGTAGTGACGAAAATGTCGAAAGTGTGGTAAAATTCCTGATCATTTAATAAAACATTTATTGACTTCGGCCTCGGTCAACCAATACCTGACCAGGTCTGTATAGTCACCAGTAGACCTCATCAAAATTCAATAATTGTATAATATGACATATTACGTCAAATATGAAAGCCCTTTCATATGTCATTGAAGAGTTAATTCAATGTAGCACCATTTTTTTAATTAGGTCAAACATGAAGGTAAATATCAAGGGGTCAGAAATCATAGCATGTTCAGAAATATCATGCCACAGTTAATGCACATGTAAAATATGAAATCCCTATCTCTTCTAAATCAAAAGTACCATGGAAGACTGATTTTTTTGAAAAGTAGGTCAAACTTCAAGGTCAAGGTATCATGGACAAAATCATAATTAAATACATACATGTACTAGTTCATTAAGAAAGGAATTGCCACAGGTAATGCATGTATAATCTGAACATTTCGAAAGCCCTATCTCATCTCATTCAAAAGTTTTGACCAAGGTTTTAAGTTTTTGTGACAGATGAACAGACCAACAGACTTACAGATGACAGATGAATATTAAGTTACAATTAATAAACTCTTTGTATTCGCTAAAGTGGAGGACAAAAATCAAGAGAACCATACACTAAAAGGGATTGACTGAACCTTGACATGATGATGCAATGCTTTCTATAAAATTTAGGTCTTCTTTTAATTAATTAACAATAATTTATATTTAGAAAGTCTAAGTCACCGTATACAACGGGTAACGCGGGGGAGTCGCTAAAAAGTATGGGGGAGTCGTTTTCAACGTATGGGGGAGTAGATTTTCACCGCTTCGGAGTCGGAAGAGATATGGGTCACGTCTTTTTTCGGTATTTATAAGATGTTTTTACAAAAAACAAATATCCCACGGAAGATGGCAATAGTTAAGCTTTATTTTGGTCATTTGTCCGGCTGTCATATACGTCTAGTTTTCTCAAACACTTCGAAACTATTTGTCAGTTTTCATATTTACGCTGATCGGATGGTAAAAACATGCATGATCTGTACAATCTACGGCTTGCGTAGGGATTCTTCACAGTTAAAACAGCGAGAGAAAACGTTTATCTTTTAAATGCAATAACTTAAACTTGACTAGACTTTATATAAATTAATAATTAAGACATTTTCTCCTCAGACAGTAACGGTTACGTAGGGGGGAGTCGTTTATGGGAAAGCACATCCAGGGGGAGTCGCAAAATAAAGTCAAATGCATACTTGGTGTTGTTTTCATCTCTTTTATACTGTCAATACCTTTTTAGCTCACCTCAACGAAGTTGGGGGAGCTTATTTAATACCCTCGGCGTCGGTGTCGGCGTCGGCATCCCAGGTAGAGGTTTTTTGGAGCAGTTTTCTTGTTAAGTACTTCTATGTCCTATTGATTAGACATGCATGGAAGATGGTTCTAGTGTGTTTCGTTGTACCAGTAAAAGTTTCAGATGCTGCAATTTCAGCCAAGGAATAACCAGGTTAATGATTTTGGAGCAGGTTAACATTTTTGGTGCAGTTTTTGGTGTAGGTTTCATTTTCAAGTAACTATAAGCCCTACGTGAACCAAACTTGCATGAATGATACATCTAATGATGCATACTACCGGGCTTGCTTCGGATGCTGGTTCTGACCTACATTTTCCGGTTGAGTGAACAGTTTAAAATTTTTGGTGTAGGTTTCATTTCCAAGTAACTATAAGCCCTATGTTGACCAAACTTGCATGGATGATACATCTAAGGATGCATACTATCGGGCTTGCTTCGGATGCTGAATCTGACCTACATTTTCCGGTTGAGTGAACAGGTTAAAGTTTTTGGTGCATGATTCATTTCCAAGTAACTACATGTATGAGTTCTTTAATAACCAATCTTGCAAGGATGATACATCTAAGGATGCATACTACCGGGCTTGCTTCGGATGCTGAATCTGACCTACATTGTGTGAATGAGTGAAAATGTTAGTTTTTGATGATGTTTCATTTCCAATTAACTATGAGCCCTATAATGAGCAAACTTGCATGGATGATACATCTTAGGATGCACATTAATGGACTTGCTTGGGATGCTGAATTCAACATACATTTTTCAGAAAATAGACCAGGTAAAAGTTATGAGTGCAGGTCTATTACCAAAAAAACTATAAGGCTTATATAACATTGTATAAACCAAACTTGCACAAATGTTGCATCAAGAGATGAAAACTCTCAAATTTCCTTCAGATGCTGGATTTAATTACATTTTCATGAAGAAGAACTAGTTTAAATTTTTAATGTAGGTCTATTTCAAAGTATCAGATCAAACTTTTCTTAAATATTTTCATTTTTGGAATGTACACTTTTTGTTGGTTAATTGTGTGACTTGGCCTTACTTAAAGACAACATTCGTTGAGGTGAGCTCTGTAATCTCTGATTACCTATGTTTATTTACTCGTAGATATCTATAAATCTTTGTTTGGTTTTTTACTTTATAATTTGAAGTTACGAAAAGAGATTTTTTCTGTGGCTTTATCAGTTCTAGAAAAAAATCAGCAATATAGATTACATGAACAATTGGATTATATATCATCAGAGCACATGTGCTTGGGGACAGGACCTTCCCCTCAATATGTAATTTTCGTACATGTATATCACAAAAATTCAATCCACGAATTCAGGAACCCTAACTTCCGACAATGAAAGCCTTTCCATAAAAAAGAACAACCCGATTTATAATTTGGAAAATTTCTTGATAATATCAACCATTTTTTTTAATTAGAAAAAAGCAAATCTCTGATGCGTCTGCACGCGCCACTTGACATTTTTTTTTGGGAAGGGGGTTAAATTTAACTGGTATATTCTCTCGATTAGGTTCACAGATATCATTCATAATTATTTTTTTTATTATTTATTTATCATATAAATTAACACATCTTCAGACACAAACGAATAAGTATGTCAAATTGAGAATATTTTGGATATCTGAGGTTAATACACATAGGTATAAATACAAGATGAATACTGAAGAAGGGACTGAATTGCATATTACCTAATACGCTGGAAATGTATGTCTACATGTATGAGAAATAAAATGAGAAGTGCCAATGTAAAAATAATTAATCACAAACTTTTAAAAGAGGAAATACGAAAACATTTCTTCTCTGTATACATTTCATTATCATGGTACCCTCTCTTTCCTTGCCCCAGCTATATACAGTTCCTCAGAATATGATACCCCCTTTACCCCTCCCCTTTCGCAGTTTCGTGAACACATAGCATAGTGAATTGTTGTACAAGAATCAGTCTGAGGCAACCAAACCAGTAACATTCATAGACAGGGTTCGAGGGCAAAATGCATTTTGTCGGACTCAAGAACCAAACTGTTTGCAGGAGACTGTTTGGCCGAAGGCAAATAGTTTTGTTCGAGGGGTCGACGAAACACATTTTGCCAGATCTAAAGAACACATTGGATCAATGTTTTGTTATACACTTTACTGTTTATTACGATATTATCATGATGAAATTTTATAAAAGAGTATAAAAGAGATGAAAACAACACCAAGTATGCATTTGACTTATTTTGCGACTCCCCCTGCGATGTGCTTTCCCATAAACGACTCCCCCCTACGTAACCGTTACTGTCTGAGGAGAAAAAGTCTTAATTATCAGTTTTTATAAAGTCTAGTCAAGTTTAAGTTGTTGCATTTAAAAGATAAACGTTTTCTCTCGCTGTTTTAACTGTGAGAATCCCTACGCAAGCCGTAGATTGTACAAATCATACATGTTTTTACCATCCTATCAACGTAAATATGAAAACTGTCAAATAGTTTCGAAGTGTTTGAGAAAACTAGACGTATATGACAGCCGGACAAATGACCAAAATAAAGCTTAACTATTGCCATCTTCCGTGGGATATTTGTTTTTTGTAAAAACATCTTATAAATAACGAAAAAAGACGTGACCCATATCTCTTCCGACTCCGAAGCGGTGAAAATCTACTCCCCCATACTTTGAAAACGACTCCCCCATACTTTTAAGCGACTCCCCCGCGTTACCCGTTGTATATGGTGTAAGTGAATTCATAAGAAAAAAAATCAAGTTTGACATGCATGTAGATCTATTTCAATGAAAAAGCGATATTGATCAATATCGCCTGACTGCACCATGCAGGATGAAAATTCAGTTTTCTTATAAGGTCATACCCAACATATTTTGTTTTGTTATATACTTTTTGAACTTTATTAGGTTCTTCCCTGGAGTTTAAGAGTGAGTCTACACAAAAATGACTTTCATATATAAATGTATAAATATAAATTCTAATACTAATTATAATGAACATAATTTATGTAAAACCTTAATTGATTTGTTATCCAATGTAGTTTTAATAGTCGTGCTGGTGGATGTGATCATGGTGATAAATTTCAAAAACTTACTAGTAGTAAATAAAGTACCGTAGTATTTATAAAAATGTTGTCTTATTTCATCATGTTCATTGTACCTGTTTTTATTCTAATTCATTCTAATGATTATTGCAAATTTATTTCAAACATTTAGGTAATTTTTCTTTGTGTGATATAAAGTGGTGGATCAAAGGCATGTATATTTTACTGATAAATGCTTTGATAGTTGTGGTGGATTCAAGGGGCGTGGATAGATATATTTTTAGATTTTTGTAATGTGTCAAAGGAATCAATAATGATTATGTGATGATTATGGTTAATTGATTTAAAACATTTAACTTATATTTGTATATGTGATCAAAATCTAAACTTATAAGTGGTGGATCCAAGGGGGTGGATATTAATCTTTTTTAAATATTTGTGGTGGATGCAGGATCAAAGAATAGTAATGATCAATGATTATGGTTAATTTATTTCAGACATTTAGCTTATATGTCATGTGTGATCATGATCTTAATTTTAAAGTGGTGGGTCCAAGGGGGGAGTGGATATTAATTAATGTTATATATAATAGTTGTGGTTGATCCAAGGGGAGCTTCGAATGGATATTAATTTTAAATATTTGTTGTGGGTAAAAGGATATTAATGATTATGGCTAATTGATTTCAAACATTAAGCTTATATGTCATGTGTGATCAAGATCTAAACTTATAAGTGGTGGATCTATGGGGAGTGGATATTAATCTTATTTTGTTTAAATATTTGTTGTGGATCAAAGAATATACTGTAAATCATTATGGCTAATTGATTTCAACATTAAGCTTATATGTCATATGTGATCAAGATATAAACTTATAAGTGGTGGATCCATGGGGAGTGGATATTAATTTTATTTTGTTTAAATTGTGGTGGATCAAAGAATATTAATGATTATGGGTCATATTGAGTTCAAACATTAGGCTCATAATTGTCATGTGTGATCGAGATCAAACTTTTTAGTGGTGGGTCCATGGGGAGTGTATATTAATTTTATTTTGTTTAAGTTTTTGTTGTGGATCAAAGGATATAAATGATTATGGGTAATTGATTTCAACATTAAGCTTACATATTATGTGTGATCAAGATCTACAGTTATAAGTGGCGGATCCATGGGGAGTGGATATTTATTTTATTTTGTTAATGATATTAATAATTGAGTTTAAACATTAAGCTCATATATGTCATGTGTGACAAAGATCTAAACTTGTAAGTGGTGGATCCATGGGGAGAATTTTAAACCCCACTGGGTTTTTGTGGTTTTTTTCATGGGGTAATTTTATGTACATGTTTCCCCATGGGGTTTTTATTTTCGACACTAAATATCTCAAAAACTAGCAGAAAATGTTGCATTTTTTTATTTCAGAAATTCGTTTAGGTAGAAAAATCCCGCCATTTAAAAAAATTCCTAGAGGATAGCTTCAAAGGAAAAGGGTGCACAAGTTCGGAAAAATGTCCATTCCGAAGTTGTCCGTCCCACTGTTCAATATTCATCTGTAAATTTTTTTCAAAGTGATTCTTTCTTTGGACTATGTTGACACAATATAAGGTATATTGCTGATTTTTAGCTGTAGCTAAATGCAGTTGAATCAAATTCATATAGGAGAAGAAGAAATCCTATAGGAATTTAAAATTTCCTACAGGATATTTTTCTCCCTTAGGAGGAAGTAAATAATTCAAAAGTGAAAAAATTTCCTACAGGAGTTTCTGACTGAAAAAGAGAATCCTACAGGAATTTAAGAAATCCTATGGGATATATTTTTCCTAAGGGATTTTTTCTCTCTCCTATAGGAAATTGTATTCCTACAGGAGATTAAATTCTCCCATAGTAGTTTAATTTCCTGTAGGATTTCTTAAATATCCCACAGGAAATTAAGAAATCCTGCAGGATTTTGATAATATCCCTCAGGAATTTTATTTTTCCTATAGGAACTTTATTTTTCCCATGGGAATTTTTTGTTCAAAGGTGATTATCTCACCTGACAGGTGAGATTTACCTGTAACAAAGGTAGTTATGAACTCTGCGAGTGATGAACTACCACTTGGTATACATGATTTTTATGTGAAATGAGGATTTGGCGGGCGCCAAAATGCCACTTTTGAAGTGGCATAATTATCCGGCACAGTGTTATAAATTCGTCAAATATTTTAAGGATAATCTCTAGGAAATAATTGTAAGAGATCTTTATTCAGATTAAGTTTAACTTCCTGTTATGAAAGCTATATAGTATTTTGGGACCATAAAATACGCATTTTATTGATTCAAAATGTTTCTGTATGGTCTATGTTTAAAAGTTGTGGTATTTCTTGCCCTGTTTTTATCTTTCACCAACATGGATCCACATGTTTGTATTGACAACAGGTATTTCACTTTTTTTTCCTTCCGAAAAATCTTATTTTTAGAGATAATTTTAAAAACTGTATAACTTCTATTATTGTTTTAGATTGTAATCGTTCAGTATTATATGTTTCGTTTTCTACATTAGCTCAATCACAGGATCTATTGTTTGCTGTGCAAATTACTACAGAAACGAAAGAGGAGAATGCGGTTGTAAGTTCAAGATATTTTGTAGTCAAACTGTATATATTTTTGAAATTTAATTGCATGTCTTCTGCGTGTCTGGAAGAACAGATGTTGAATTTCAATATTAATATTGAAGTTGAATTTAACATGTACATCTTCTCAGTTAAAATAATAAGTGATTGTTTGTCTCCCTTTCTTAAAGGACAGGAATTATTTTTATGAACCAATATAGTTTTTGAGATTGCAATTCTGTTACTTTGCTTTGTTGATGTTTTCATTTCTTCAGTGTTACATATATATTTTTCATACCGTATGGCGGGTATTTCTTTTGGGGTGCTAATTTTGGCGTTTTTATGATAGTCCTCTAAAAGTTTGATCGCTAAAATAGTCAGAACTCCACTCATAGTCGATCTGCAACAAGCTAAAACCCTGATTCCTTAAAAACAATTAACGCAAATATTATTGGCAGACCACTGAGCAGGCAAAACACCATTTCTTACACCCGCCAAGAAAACCCGTTATAAAATATGTTCATTTTAATATATCTGATACTTTATAGCACATAAAATTAACATGTACGTCGCAAATGAAACACTTTAGTCATATATTTATGTCTCTACTATCAGAAGAAAAAAAAAGAAAGATATCATACACAATCTATATTTACCTGTAGTGGAACAATCTGATAACAGGAGCCGCCTTTGATTGTGTTTATAGTGTTCATTATTTTAATTATTATTATGCATGTAATTAAGTGGAACTTGACTTCAATGTTGCATGTACTATTTCTAATGAGGAATTTTCTCCAAATAATATACCCTCTTCAAAAATGTTTACATTTTAAATGTCTGACAATAGATTTGAATATGATTTTTATACGATAATACAATAAAATAGCACAATATTATATATACTTCCGGTATCTATTTTGCAAGTCGACTTATATATACTCCTTACCAAAACATTAATTGCTATGACAGGGAGATTCAAGAGTACTATATTTCACATAAAAAATAATAAAAGAAATATTTTAAAAATACCTTAATAATTCTCAGTAACTAATTACAAAGTTATAAATACAATGATAAATGCTTAATTTTTCTACACTTTATAAATAATTATTCTCCAAGAGAAATCAAAGTACATTGTTTAGGAAAAATATTGCTCATTTCTGTTTGACTGTGTTATTTATCTGTATTTTTAATACTTAATTATCTAGCTTGTGCACCAGGATTCTACGGTGATTTTTGTGAGGATCCTTGTCCCCCTGGAACATTCGGGGAATATTGTGGTGGGCAATGTGCTTCAGTGTGTAATTTTGAAGAATGTGATCCCGTGAGAGGCTGTGTCCTCAAAAAGAAAGGTGAAATTTATAACGTCTTCTTGTACATATATACGATATCTTATATCAATTTCTTGTTGTTTTTTTATTTTAAACAGCCAAAAAATGTTTTTAAGAGGTAAATTAATAAATCAATTAATTGTTATATCTAAATTATGTTTTTATTTTTAAGGTATATGACAGAGGCAAATGCACAGTATTCCCAGTACATTTTTATGAATTTATGCATGTGCTTCCTTCAACAAAATTAAGAGTTAAACATAACAACATAGGCCTAATATATTAAAAATCTTTTTGCAGATGTTACTGTCACTAACATTGAATCACGGGCGACGATATTTAATATATCAGTAAATACCACACGACTTTTATTCTTTGGTTTTAAAATTGCACGGAGTACAAATTTTAGCAGCACAACTTTATCAACTACTTTTTCGGTCAAACATGTTCCAAGCACTTCAAAGGGACAACTGAATACATATTTACTGGTCTTCATGGGTATAGTAATAGTCTTACTCTTCATAGTTGTAATAATTCAATTACGATCAAAATCTAGACGAGGAAGAATGTCAAGCCAGAAATCTACAGGTTATGGAGATATAAATAATCATAGAGATGTCGAAGATGCTTATCTAACTAATGAACCTGAATATCAAGAAATCGACCAGTACTTGGGAATACTTAATGTTTCCGATGAAGTAAACAAGGAATCTACAGAAAAGATATCGGAACCATCTCCTGATATGAAGGGCTGTTACTTATCTCCAATTTCAGGAATGGGAAAGTCAGACACAAAAACGAAGGACAAAAAACACAAGGAAACTCACGAATCATTTTCAAACGCGGAAACCCTAGAAATTCTCTCTCTAAATGAGTCTTTTACCAAACCCAGAGTGGAGAAGAATGCAATATTACATGTAGAAGACACAGATTTTGATGATCACAATAGTGATAAAAGTTATGCAGAACCCTGCTCTTTCATCTCTTCAGATGATAATCTCTCGCTCAACAGTGAAATGAATAAACCAGAAGTGTATGGCGAAAATAATGACTCTTATCTTTACGTTGTGTTTAAATGACGATTATGAAAAAATATCAAAGGTTTAAATGAAAATTGATCTTAATATTTTGTGGTGACTAATTATGATATTGTAAGAAAAAATGTTTATATACGCCCCCTTTTTAATGGTTCCTGTATATTATCAATTTGTACGCTGTAGTGTATTGTAATGCATGTATATACAGTGTATATCCTTTAAAAATGTAAGGTTATATTAATATAGAAAATGTAATGAAAACTAATGAGATCTTCATTGTTGCCAAATTGAATAAATCCGTAAAAAGAAAAAGTATATATCTGGGACAGTCTTACGACTTATGAAATGTGATAAACAAACATGTTTTTTTATTAAAGATTATTCAATGGTAATAAAAACAACTTAATATTAAATGCATAGTTACATGTGTAGCAAACCTAACTTGCCAAGTTAAACGTGCACATTACACGAACAAATTAAATATAGATTAAAAGAATATTGCGTGACATTTCCTCTTTGTTTTGCAATATACACGTGCGTTATTATAAATTATTCCAGAAAATCAATGTTTGTTAAATTTTCATACGGAAATAATTTTGATTTAGACAGATGGAGTGCTAAATGATTTGAATTGCAATTATAACTAAAAGTCTAAAAATATTACGTCAAATTTTGATAGACATGAAATGACTTCAATCATTTGTTACTATCCATAAACAAAATCATCTAATTCTTTCTAAACAAAGACCAAAGTACTAGGATTGGCAAAAGATAAAAAAAAATATATGAAAAAGATATAGCCGAAACCTCATTTGATTTTGTTTAATATTAATAAGTTATTGAAGCTCATATATAATGATACCCCCTAAAAGTGAAAATCTAAAACTCTCATTATCTTCAATTTCTCTCCCGCGCATCTGTCACGAGCCCTATTTCTCCTTTGCATGGAATTCACCAGAGTGTTTATCTTTCAATCCCTGGCTATATTGGGCATGGATAACCACACCAAAAAATTAGTCACACGACGCGCGCATGTGCCAATGAGAGGAACACAACAGTAAGTTGACCGGCTCAAAAGACCAAATTGAGGAATTGTTCTCTTTCATTTTTCGTGTGAATATAATGATTATAATCGTATAAAGTATAAAAGGCGGTTTTGGGAGAAGTAAGGTGGCGATTTAAGAGATGACAA
The DNA here is from genome assembly GCF_032062105.1 of Saccostrea cuccullata. Lineage (NCBI taxonomy): Eukaryota > Metazoa > Mollusca > Bivalvia > Ostreida > Ostreidae > Saccostrea > Saccostrea cuccullata. The sequence goes on along the minus strand of NW_026934492.1, from coordinate 42,233 downwards.
TACGAATAACCCGCTCGTAATATGTGTCTATTTCGCGTTATCGTCATCGTCGCGACTGAATGAAAACCATTCTAGGCCCTCTCTGACATTGGTAAACAAGTTTTATTGAGGAAAATTTACAAGAAACTGCTTAGTTACCCGATGTTGCCTTTTTAATTAATAATGCAATTCGAATACCAGACCCTATGGAACTTTCGTGGACTGTACCAAGATTGCAAGAAATTCATATCGTCTCTAAATATTGAAATCAATATTTATACCTCAGGTGCATCAAACGGAGCGACAAGATTTGTTGACAAACTCGTCGTCATCAAATTGCACGTTTTTTGGACTTTTTAGCGTGTTCCCTATGTGACGTCATAAATTTTACGGTTTAGAAATTCTGAACACTAATTTTGGTGTATAGTAACTATCTGAAAAATTTTCGTACTTTTCCGTAATGTTTTTTTTTTTCGAATTTTATGCTTCCCTGCGTTTCTTTTTCCTCTCAGTATAAAAATCAATATTCCAACTATCGATGCATTTTTATTTCGGCATTCTCCAAACATTTAATCTTCAAAGTATTAACATTCAATTCAAAAGCATGAAAATAATTCAAGCCCCGTAAAATTAACTTTAGGGTAAAATGTTAAGAATTAAATAACTGAGACACATTGAAAAATAAAACTGCAATAATTCATGCATTCTATTAACCGACATGTCGTAATGTGAAAATCCCTGGCTCCGAGAATATGATTTATTACCGTGTATCAGGTTTTTTCCGCGTGTGTCCAATTTCCGCTTTGTTCGCGACGAGTTCTGAATCGCGGAAAATAAAACAGCTTAAATTTAATACAAAGTTTTCTTCTTGTAGTAGATTTATTTCTCCATGCTTATATCGTAAAGGGTAGAAAATAGCAGGACCAGAGGACAAGCGCAAGATACCGGTAATAGGTATAAGCCCTATTGTTTGTTTACTAATTGGATAATTATATATTGGTCACGTTCCTTGTGAGAACCTATTTAAATTATACCTGAGCTGCTAGTCAGTTTGGAACAGTAAATGTTCTATAATTGTTTAAATCTTCAAAAATTATATCTGGGAATTTGAGAGTTTTTACGCAACAAAGGTGTGAAATCAGCTGGGCGAGTCTTCCGAAATTGACGAGGTGGTCGAAGGTCGATCGATCTATTTCTCACCCATATGAATTTACATAAGCTTAATGGCTTACATTTTACATCCAACTCCTTCATTTGCTTAAAAGTTGTTAACAATATAATCACAGGAACTTCAAAATAGTGAAAATTTAATTCGCGTAAATTTACTGAATCGCGGAAAAAAAAACATGACGCGGAAAAAATCTGATAAACGGTATACACCGAAAGTGTATCACTCAGGTTTACTGTAGATTTAAAGCAATCACGTGATGTCGTGATCCGACTTATCACCACTCTCTGAAACTGATGACGTAGTACACTGTTGCACGCGAAAACATGACGTTATTTTTCTTGTGAGTACCTTATTTTTATGCTTTGTTTTATGGATAAATATTATACAATTGATTTCTTAAATTTTATTTTGCTATATTTATCTAGTTATAAGGGGGTATATAATAAATTAATCATTGTAACTAGATCCGAAGAGCCGTATAACGTCTCGTTGACATGCGCGGATTATCAGATCAAACTCGACGCTTCACGTCTCGTTTGATCTGATCATCCGCGCCTGTCAACGAGACGTGATACGACCCTTCGGATCAAGTAACTGTTATAATAAAATAATATGTATCATAGGCTTACGTCAAAATATCCATGTAATATATTTTTTATAAAGTCAAGCAAATAAATATTTAAACATTTTGTCAATAATGCTTTACAAAAGTTTTTTTTTTTTTTTTTGGCAAATTTAGAGTTAATCATTAATAATCATTTTACAGGTGATTGAAAAACAACAATTATTAGAATAATAATTGTATTTATGTATTTAATGCGACAATTTGTTTGTTGGTTTCCAGAAACATTTACGTTGATAAATTGTGAAAATTCTCAAATCCACGCCTTGCCTGAGGGATTAATTGTAATAGAATGTGTAAGGTCACGTGGTCAGCTCAGCGAGTCATTCACACTCGCGCGCTCACCACCGCTAACATGAAGCACGTCTATTTTGAAGACCCACCTCCACCCCAGCATTCCTATCCCTTAATATGATCATTAATATGTCTTGTAAAATTTATATTATATTACAGTTTTTACTCAATTGTTTTACTGCTTCTATGTATTTGGTTTTGATTACGATCTTTTTGCAAGCTTTTTCTTCTAAGGTTTTGATTGCGTCTTTGATGTACCATCTTTTTGCTAACTTTTTCTTGTGATGTTGGCCTATTTTGTTTTGATGTGCCATCTATTTGCTAACTTTTTAATATGATGTTTTGATTGTCTTGTCTTACAGATACTTTTTTCTAGTCATTTTTGGGGGATCAGACATTATCATATTTTACGTAACTGATAAGCAAAGCTTGTGAATCTGATCCCCCTTCTTGTTTGTTAAATTGTTCACATTTATACCGTCATTTTAATAAATGACATTATTCATCAACATGAAAGTGTTTTGTTTGACTTTTACAAAATTAGCAAAAACAAGTTGCGGTGATCTTGCCTATAAGCATTAGAAGACATAAATTTGATTTAAGTCTAGGTCTGTTTCATTATCCTTTGGCTTGGTGCGTCTTACCATGAATCGATACTTTGTAATCGTTTTTCAGTCAATGGAAATTTTAAAATTTGATCTTTGCTTCATCCAATCTGATCCAAGTACCCGACAATTGAACTACCTTACAAAAAAGCATTTGAAGATTTGACGGAAGTTGCATATTTTCTTAATTGATAAAACTCTTATTTTGTATTCTCTGTCCCTTCAAAGAATGCAGCTTCATCAGGAGGGAAATCAAACAAATTTCGAAATAAAATAAGCCCTATGTTCGAGAAATTAAAATAAAATCGAGAAACATTTTTAATATTGACATCAACTACAACAAACAACTAAAATATTTCGTTCGGAAAAGCTCGTAAGTTTCTTTGCAACAGATAAGCTATTAAAGGAGAAAAAGCATTCAAGTATGCATACATGTAACTGGGGTATTTAAATCATAAGGTCAAGGATACATAGATTGGGCGTCTTAATGTTTAAGAATGAAAAGGTTGGCTATTTTGTCTTGTTGGCTATTTTGTCTTGAAAAGGCCATACCGGGTAAGAAATTTAGAAAGCATTAATTGAGTTTGAAGTGTGAAAATGATAATAATTTAGATTGTTAGTAATTTATATATACGTCTTTAAAATATCTACTTTCGTTTCAATACGTTGGAATCAGGCTTGGGATAATACTAATTGTAATGCATTGAAATGCATTACATGATCTACGGAAGCCCATTTAGGACCTATCAAATTAAAAATATTTTTGAATTCGTTATAACGATTTTTAGAATTCGTTATAACGAAGTTAATTTATTATAACAGATTCATTGAATTCGTTATAACGAATTTAATTTGTTAAAACAGATTAATTGAATTCGTTATAACGAATTTGATTTGTTATAACAGATTCACTGAATTCGTTTTAACGAATTTAATTTGCTATTACAGATTTATTGAATTCGTTATAAATCTGTTATTACAGATTTGTTGAATTCGTTTTAACCAATTCAAGAATTTGTTTTAACGAATTTTTGAATTGGTTATGACGATCTTGTATGTTGTACATGTGTTATATAACTGACAATTTGATATTTTGAACTTTCTGTTCATGTAAGTTATTGACAGTGCACTATGTACAAAAACTTGAAATCAAATCTGAATTACCATTTATCATGCTTAGTTTTGAAGGGGTGGATACATGCTTATGAAAAAATAAATGCAAAATTTTGAATAAATTTCTATCTTTAAAAACCTCCAAAAGTAATGGTAATGGTAATGCATTACTTTACTTTAAGTAATGTAATGCATTACTTTAACAAAATAGAGTAATGGTAATGGTAATTTAATGCCCAAATTATTGAAGTAATGATAATGTAATGCACATTACTTTACAATGTAATTCGCCCTAAGCATGGTTGGAATGGTTCATTTCCTAATGATAAAGAATGTTTTGCATAAATAATTTCAAATGTTTAAGATTTAACTGCTATAATATCCATAATTGAGAAAAACAAAGTACGTTAAATATATATCTATTTAAATATGTCATTAATATATGCGGCCATTTATGGAATCTTTAAAAATTTGAGTTTTTGGTTTGTAAATTACACAGATCTGTCTCGTAGGCACATTTAAGGAAACGTGCTAGCGCGCAGCGCTGCATGACAAGAAAAAGGCTTCGTGCAAGTCGGTGTAATTTTCGCACCGATAATTAGATTTGAAGGCATTCCTTATATTAAGATTTTACAAGTTTCAAGACGACGAAAACATACTCAATACTAGATTTTTGAAGATCTCGCTGTCCTCTCCGAAGTTTCATTTTGGCGTTACTACACAAGGATATAACGCATTAATTTCTTTATCTGTGTATATACAAAGATGCTAAGCATCAATTTCACAGTTGGTTTACTACATACTTCTACAAGTAAGCGCATCTGTTAACGTCCATACGCTCCTTACAGCTCAACAAACTTTTTAAACTCGGATGTTTTTCGCACAAATTACAGTCACATTGTTATAATGCAAAATTTGTAACGTGAGAACAAAATATATTTTAAAAGTGATTTTTAACTTAATTTTGATCTTATTTCATTACTTTAAACATACATGTAATCCAACACCTAATAATTGGTTGGATTTTTATATGCTCTTTGATTATAGATCATGGCAGTTCCCAATTCGTTTTTTCATGACTTCTTGTCAATTGCAACCGGCTTTTTATCCGTTCAGTTTCAAGCATACCTTTGCCTTGCCTAAATACAGAAACAGTAAACTTCATGTAATTTCTGTATTCTTTGTACATTGATATGGCACAAAGGCGCAAGATGATGGAAGTGTTTTTAATCTGTTTGACTGTTTTTCTTGTTAAAAAGATGGATTTTTTAGGTCAACTTTCTGAAATCTAGCGTCATGCATGAAAGATACCTTCCAAAACAAAATGTCAAAGTTTCAGACCATAGAAATAAAAGAATTTTCTTTTCAATAGTAATAATTTAATGTGTGGAAATTCAACAATACTTTATTATCTTATACTTTGACATGATTCCTCTATGCAGTTTTGTTATTTTTCGGCGCTGCATTTCGACAAAACCGAGACAAGTATGGAAATGTGCAAAGTACTTAGAAAAACACTCATCTGAAAGAAGTCAATTTGAACATTTCAACTAAATAGTATCAAGGAAAGCTCGATTAATTAATTTGTAAATACCTATGACAAAATCTTAAACATGTTACATCATACAGTTTATAATCAAATTCCCTTTTAAGACATCGAAGTTTAAAACTTAATATAATGATTTTAGAAAATATGCACCTTTAACATGAAAAATTTAATAATATAACGTCAATATCTGTACAGAAGCTCGATAATTTTAAGTTTTATTGCAAGAAAAATGTGACCTTAATTTGTGCTTAAAACCATGTGAGCTTAAAAAGTGCGTTGAGCTGTATATACCTCGGACTCTTACATCCTAAGGCCATTTTCTAACGAGCTCGCTCCACCTGAGATTTTGGGCTTAACATATTATGCGTGAAACAAACTGTTAACAAGTAATTTTTATGGGGTATAAAATTCACAAGAAATCATAAAATCCATTTTATTAAGGGTACATTTTTTTTAATGAATGAAAATTGTCATTATTCCAATTTGTCACCAGAAGTACTTTGAATTCGATTTTACTTCACCTTTATTTTGCGAAATGCTAGTCAGAAAACAAAATTTCGTTGCGTTTAACTAGTTTCGTTTCGTAAGATTTTCTACATTCTATTCCCGAATTTTCAACAGACGACTTGTTTTAATTTCTGCTTCGATTTTAAAAATAATAAATTTATTGTTAAAACGAGAGATCAACAGTGTTTTATGTTAAAGTTTTATCATAAATAGTGAGTATTTCATTGTTTCGTGCTTTTTGTTAATATACAAAGCCTTATTTTTTAATAAAATAATTTATTTCCACTTGGGGTTTCAACGGCGAGAATTTTTGCAATGAATACTAGAGGTTAGGCGGTACCAAGTGAAAAGTATCTCGCCGTGCACCTCTTGTATGCTGGAGTATTTTACTACATTGTAGAAAAATATCCTGCAAAAGTACATGACTGTATATAATTATAAAATGTTGATATAATTACACCTCTAAGTCTAGGTAATTAAATTTTAGTTTATTTTTTATGCCCTTACTCCTTTTCATGATGCAGCATATATGATAATGCAACAACAAAGTGACAACTTCATGAAAATTCAAAAGACAATGGATATTTCAAGATGTCAGCGAATCTCAAAATAAGAAGAAACTATTTCATTCAAAAGATTTTCTATGTTAAGCATTTCAGTGCAATTTGTTTTTTTCACACCCCCCAGACCAGAAGAAAACCCAAGCCAAATAATGAATCACGAAATTGTTTTATTTTTCATTTAAACCTTTGAATCCTCCTTATTTCTTTCTAATTTGCATACAAATTGTTAAATCAAGTGCAATTGATCACGGATTGTACATTGATCTTACTTACGTAGATATCTATCAGTGAAATAAATGAAACCTAATCCTTCAAATGCGTATTAAGTTTATTTTTTTTATTGACATGAGTCGTTCTTGAAAATATTACAAAAACTTGTAGTTATAAAATGTATTTGTCAAAATTAAAATTAATCTTTTCTCTGTGTTTTTGCTAAAATGTCTTTCCTCATGTTGAACTGCTTGGGCAATATAATGCAAAAAAAATATTATACAACAAAGTATGATAACACCAGAATCGAGACACTAGAATGATTTGAGATGAATCTTTTTATACACCTACATTAGATATGTTTCTACAATTGAAAGGGATACCTCTAACCCACTATTTTGTAAAAAAAAAAATATCCATACTTGTTTTTCTAGTCCTGCTTGGATAAGATCCAAATGAATTTGTTCTGGTTCTGGATATTTATGTGCAATAAACGGCAGATCCACTACATTAAGCTACCAGTAGAATTTCATTTCTGGATTTTTTTTTAACTTTTCAAAGCAGTGTATTGTACAGAGTAAAAAAGACTATAATATGTACATCTTTTACAAACTATAGATCACAGAAAGAAAATGATTTGCCATAGTTTAAAAAATGCTATCCATTTTATTATCTACAGATATTAAATCAATATAATCAGAAAATATAATTTTGGGAATCGGAAAATTGAAAAAACTGTACATGCATTTTTCAGGTGCTTTAGTGATCTGCTATGTAAAGCATGATCCATATTTCATAGATTATTAAAGAAATAAGCGAAATAAAATTGTTGCGTCTGTTCTTAGTGTGAAAAAATTCATTTCATTCAAATGACATAAATACTCCAAAAGCACCAAAAAAATGAAGATGTCTTGTGTGTTCTGATTTTTGGAGAAAATCATGAAAAGAGGTTATTTACTATTGATAAACCTAAGTCCTATTTGAACAACTGATGCCCCCGTATGGCAACATAGCGAAAGTTAAGCTTTCAAATGCAGATCAAATATGTTGGTACCTAAAGTAAGCCCTTTTCACGAGAAATACAAATATGAAATATAAAACCCTAGGACCACCTGTTCAAGGGTTCTGACCAAGGTTAACATTTTGAAAGGTAGGACAAACTCCGAGATCAAGGTCAAAGGGTCAAGGTTGTTGATTTCTAAAGAAAGGCAAAAATAATGTCTCAAAGATTACATATGGGAAGTATGAAAACGCTGTCCATTACCGTTTAAAGGTTATGACTAAGGGTAAAGTTTGTAAAAACTACATAAAACTCCAAGGTCAATGTCAAAGGGTCAAGGTTCTTGATATTCAATGAAAGGTCTTGTCACAAGAATAAAATATATGAAATATGAAAGCTCTAGCGCCTACTCTTCAAAAGTTATGGCCAAGGTTAAAGTTTACAAAAGTAGGTCAAACTCCAAGGTCAATGTCAAAGGTTTAAAGATGTTGACATCCAATGAAATATCTTCTCATAAGGAAATATTTTGAAGTATGAAGGCCCTAGTCCCAACTCTTCAAAAATTATGGTCAATGTTGTATTCTTAAAAAAATACCAGTAAGTCAAACGCTTAGGCCAAAGTCAAAGGGTCAAGGTTCTTGGTATCCAATAAAGTGTCTTCTCATTAATTACATATGTGAAGTACGAAAGCCTTGGCTCTTACCGTTTAAAAGTTTTTTCATAAGTACAGAAATCTGCAAGGTCGAGGTCAAAAGGTCAAGATTGATGGTATCCAATGAAAGGTCTTTCTACAAAAAATACATATGTCAAGTATAAATGTCCATGTATCTACTGTTCAAAAGATATGGCCAAAGTAAAAGTTCAAAATTTTTGTTTTAAAGTGCGTCAAACTCCAAGGTCAAGGTCAAAAGGTTACATTTGGGGGTATCCAAAGAAAGGTCTTGTCACAAGGAGTACACAAGTGAAATATAAAGTCATAGCTCCGCTAAATCAAAAGTTATGGGCAAGGTTAAATTTTCGCGGAGAGCTAAACAGACAGACAGACAAAAAACTATATAACCCCGAAACTTTGTTTCCGGGGCATAAAAACCAAATACATTGCGGGCATTTAATGACAATACAAGTGAAATTGAGAGTTCATGAACAGAAACTACATGTATAACCTGCCTACGGGCAAAGACTGATCTCGACTGCGATCAACCGTCGCTATATCTAGATATAACAATTCCATACTACTTATATTTCAGGTCCTATTTTACATTGTAAGTAACACGCGTTGTCTTTACTATATGGAATAAAGTTGTTTTATTCGTGTATCATTTGGATAGTTTTGAATGATATCATAATGGAACTCTTCATAATTGACCATAAACACTTCCCCAAGGTGGCCTCTGCGTATTATGTTTGGCATTTTATTCTTCATCATTTTTCTACATTGAATCACAAGTATGAAAAACGCAAGGATTGAATATGAATGAATTCAATTCTATATACTAGATACACAATTAAAAACCTGGATTGCACTAAATTATGAGGAAGGTAATAGACATACCACGTCGATGTGCAGTACGAACTGAATATTTTTTTCTGTATTTTTAAAAATAAACATATCGCTTATCACAAAATCACTTCAAAGTTACATTATTGAATATTCTAATATGAGGTTATAGTGAATATTCGAATTTATATTAAATAAAAAGTAATTCTTTTTTTTTTTACAGATATGTCTGATTTTCTGTGTCCCAGAAACCTTAGAGAAGTCCATATAGCGTCTTTGAGATTGGGCTGTAGTCGGGACAAGTATGGGAATAACCAGTACCTTTGTTTACCTAACATCAGGAAGACAGCCCTTGTAGAATTATGTCATAATGGAATCATGGGGATGATCGTAAAAGGTGATTTAAATTCTTTGTATTTGCAATTTAAAAAAAAAATGGTTTGATTATTACAAATCATAGGCCTTTCAACTAATTTTTCAAGATGCACATATGGAAAAAAACAGTGCATATATAGATTTATATGTACATGAAAATATCAAAAAAGATAATGACGTATGCATACTTTTAATTAAATCATTAAAAAAAAATAATAATTCATAATTGACTTTTACGATGTTGTGTTTTAAGAACAAGTATTTCAGGTGTGAAAAATGACCAACTAAGTGCCGTTTTATGAGTTATCGTTTCTAGGAATGACATATAGTCTGCTTCAGCATTTGTATTTTTATGTACACAAAAGGGTTCCTTACAATGTTTTGTACACAAAAGTGTTGACCAAAAGAAGGAGAATGTCTTCACTCTACCTGAAATAACAAGGTCAAATGAATGTGGAGCAGACTATTTTGAATATTTTTAACTCTCTTTGACAATAGTTATGAAACAGAAAATATAATGTCGTTTTTTTATGTTCGCGCTTTTTCGCTATATATATATATATATATATATATATATATATATATATATATATATATATATATATATATATATATATATATATATATATATATATATATATATATATATATATAAAAAGCACTAAAAAACCAACAACACTGTATATCCTAAATGTCGGATCTACCAAGTAGATACAAGGTCACGGATGGAAATTTATATAAAGCACTAAAATGACCAACGACACGAACAATAAAAATTGTCAAATTTTCGGGACGACCTGTCCCTTCCTCAGGACAAAGAAAAAAGTTAAAAAGTCATAAAAACAAAGGAAAAAGAGAAACAAAAACAACTAGCACTACTACGAAACTACTAATATATATATATACTTTTACAAGTAAATGCAACAATTGATCGTCTTATTAGTGTTACTACATGTAAGCACGAAGGGGAACGACTGAGTAATCAGGTTTAATCAGGTTAGAACTAAAAAGGAGGGTAGATTTCACTCTTTTTGTTTTAATAAAAAAAATTAATGATATGTAGTAAAACGGTGTCCGAAACTATACAGTAAATAAGTTTAACATTGGTGCTAAATTTTAAAACCACTGCCTTCTTCTGACAGCAAAGAAACACTTGGGAAATGCTAAAAATGCTAAAAACTGACTTGCTTGTGAACAGTTAGATACACTGTACCTAGGGCCTGCTCTAAACAAGTTTCAGCAGTGAGTTATCGTTCATAACAGCGAACCCTAGCGGCAGTTGAAAGGCCTACAAATTGATATATTGTTATCTCTAACCTGATGTGACTGAGAAAAAACTTCAAGATATCTGAGGATTCGTGATATCGAAGGTAAACTTCTTAAAGAATATGTGGTTGAGACTTCCAAATCACTTCGACATTTACACAGTACCGGGGTATTCGAAATATCGGAGTTCGAGATATCGAAATTCAACTGTATTATCTCTATTGACAAAAATATTGTGATATTCAATATGTAAGTGAGAATAACCGGAATGATCTTTAAATAAGACTTTACAAAACGTACAATGTACGTGAAAATAATGTTAAATGTTCATTCTTTTATTCAAAATATCTAGTAGGAGCTCCTAAATTGTATTCATTAATTTATTTTTGTCATTGTTCTGAAGGAAATTGCTTGGAAACAAACGAGGGCAAAGTATTTCGAAAGGATTGCTCTGAATTTAATAGTGGATGTCCAGAAACTGCGTTCAACAGTAAAGATATATACAAATGTAAGTCTACTTTTTCACTGTGAACAGTTATAGGAAACTTTTTTTAATCAAGAAATATACGACAATTATATATGTGTTCAAATGCATTTTCTATTTCTTTTTTTAACGTAGACCGTGCTTGTCAGGAAATCAATACAGAATTCAACTGTTACTTTGCAGAACCATCTTGCCCACGTCCGTGAGTTTATTCATAAACATTTTGTACCATGTATTAAATGAAGTAGAAAAGTAAGATATTTTCCTTGAAATTTGACAAATATAGAATGCTTGATCACTGTTTTTCATGACGAACATTTGAATAATACATTGTTTTTTTACCTGGTATATTTTTCATTTAAAATTAAGGACAATGTTAAGCGAATTTCTTTCCGTTTCTACATATACAGCCATATATGATATTTATTTCAGAATATTTTTTTTTCTCGCTGCAAAGTAAAGGGCAGTATATTGTTTTTCCTTTTGTTTCTGTGTGTTTGTTAGTCCGCAACAAATTTTCTTCACAGTTTTTTTGCACTTTCTCATCATATTTACTCAAGGCTTGAAAGCATTCTTGTTTTGCATACTACATGTATATGGTGGGATTTCTATATGTACAAGACCAATGGCAACATCCTTTTTATTCGAGTGTCTGTGACGAATTCCCGCCACATTTTTCTCAGCAATTACCCGTCGCATAAGGTTAAAATGTTCTGACTTTATTGAACTATCACGCAATAACGTAAATTGTGTGAAACATATGGTGATAACGGACAGTATTTAAAATAAAAGTCCACAAAAAGCTACAAAAGAGGAGCACAAGAAACACGGACCTTCAAAACATCAGAAGTGGGATCAGGTGCATAGAAGAGTGAGCATCCCCTGCTGACCGGTCACCACCGCCGTGTGCTCCTTGTCATGTTCAGGATATAACGGAAAAGCTGTCGTCAATTCAATGGTATAAATAATAGACGAACAATTAGTATGGAAAACGTCAGTTTTAGGAATTGTTCATACATAGAGCTTGCGTATCTAATCAACTGTGATACAACAAAATCCTACGCAGGTGATCTGATGAAGGTATATTGCTAAATAAGGAAAGTTGACGATAGAAAAGATGAAGTCATCACGTTTGTCATAGAGCTTGGTTGTTAGAGTACCACTAATGTCTCTTTCAAGTGAAATGTTCAAGTATAAAACAGATGGTGATAGAGAAACGAACACAATATAAAGGTGGAGAATTGCAGCTTGAATACATGTGTCAGTGGTTGACGTCAGTAAAAAAAATTAATATCTTTTCTTTCACCAATAACTTCTAGTTGATGTCAGTCACGGTACAATCATGTAGCTTATAGAAGTACACTTTGCCTCGTGAATATATATAGCAGGTCATTTTATTGTCTATCATGTAATAACATCGATAATGATGTTGGAGTATTGTAAGCTTAGCATAATGAAAAGTCACTTTTTTGTCCACATGACAACATTGGAAAAGTGTTTTAAAAATCCCCTTTGAAAACATATTTTAAGAAAAGTTTGTTTGGTTGTGGAGAAAGAATAAAAAAGGTACTGTTATCAGCAATTCCATATTATACATTTATTGACTGAGTTCGAGGGCAACATGCGTTTTGTCGGACCCAAGAACCAAACTGTCTGCCTGAGGCCGTTAGGCCGAAGGCAGACAGTTTGGTTCGAAGGTCCGACAAAACGCATTTTGCCCGAGAACTCTGTCAATAAATGTTTTGTTATACCTTTCATTTTATTTTATTTTTTGACATACATTTATTTTGTACTATATTCCGTAATGTTACATTAGATCTGTCACTGTTCAAAATCAACGAATGAAAATGAGATTAAGCTCCACCCATTCTGTGACGTAAGCGGTCCAACATCTCTCCGAGCGGTCCAACATCTCACTCAGCGGTCCAACATCGATTTTTTTATGCCCGCTCAGCAAAACATTAAAAATGTTAGACTTTTTTCCGTATAGATTTGTATAGAAACTAATTTGTAAAGGTATAACAATGGATTTTATGTTTGGCTTGTTAAAACATACTTCGTCCGTTTATGTTTCCATAGCCATTCATTAATTTTATTTATTTACATGACGTACGTGTAGGCAGAATTTTGGTGTACCAAATATATATCTCTTTATTTTAGTCAATGAAACATGTTCTACAAATCATAAGTGTTTCAATGTACATTTAAATTTTTACAAAATTTATATACGGGGGCCGTTCAAAATTGCGCGGTCTCTGCTACATGTATTAATTTACTCTTACAGACAACATATAGTTATGAAATTTCACTGAAATATGTATTTTAAAGATTCCAATGAATCTTGGGAAAATTTCTGCATTTTGAAAAATTGTACTTAAATTATCGGTATGTTGATATCGCTGATGGAGCGGTACGGAGCAGACAAAAAATCTGAAGGAAAAGCATGCGGAAGCCAAAATTTAACTCATTCATTTTCTATAATTCGCGATATTTTTCGATAATTTTCTCAAATGTATCTTTTAAATGTTCTATTATTATGTATTTAGATTTCTGACATGATATCTGAAGCACTAACAGAAATATAGTGGTTTATCTCCGATGCGATTCCCATGAAAACGACTGTGAAAATGACATCTCCTAAACTGACGGCGCACCACACTTTTCATAATTATATGTTATGCTCGAAATATCGCCAACATAAATCCAAAATATGCATAATAAAACATGTATAAAACTAGGGTATTCGTGGCATTCGTCCACATATAGCAAATTGAAATTTTAGACCGTTAGACCTCTGTATAAAGGCTATACGAGAGGACGAGAGGAACGATTATCTACGAAAACTTTTTTCCGGACTGTAGAGAAGGTGATTGAGAGTCAACAATATAATACTATATCTCATAAATACCTGCAGTTTTTGGTTTTAAAACAAAAAAAGAATATTCTTTACCTGTTTGATAGATTTTAAGCTTGACAAGAAATGGTGTTTAGATGTTGAGTAGATACGTTAACTCAATCTGTACATGTCCTCTTAGGAAAAAGCTGAGAATATGAAATCTCAATTACATATTTTTTTTCCTGTGACGTTGAAGATTTTGCTGCTCCTTGACTTAATGACATGTCCTAATAAATCACTCAAAATCACTCAAAATTGATACCAATTTACAACATTTTGATATGAAATTTAAGACCATATAAGTAAAGATTCTTTTATATTATGTGTGATATTTTGCCCGATTATGTCGTCAAATATTTTTTCTATGCAACAAGTCCGCGTTATTTTTGAACGGCCCTCGTATTTTGTGTATCAGGTCTCTTACGGTGTAGAAATAAAAATGTTCAAAGATCATCCCCCGGATTGTTAATGTGCGAGTTTAATTGCCATATTCAATCTTATTCATTTTTAACGTGTTTAAATGAACGAATATATTGAGTTACGATGTAGTTAAATCTACAATTTGCACATAAAATGCCAAAATATTGATCAAGACTTAGTCTTCTGGTAAAATAATTTTGATATGTGTCTTTTGTCTAAATTATTGGGTTTTTATGATAGTACACCAAATACGGAACTACCAATCGGGATCTACAACTCAACAGACATTCTAAACCATACAAAAACACACCAAATGGTTGAGTCAGATGGATCTGAAACATTGTTGTGGGTGATAGCTCCTATCGTTATCTTTGTTTTGGGAATTCTACTGACAATTGGATATGTATGCAGAAGAAGAAATCGCACCAATATGAAACAATGCATTGGTATTTATCTAGTACCAATATGATTTTTCGTTTATGATTAGGTCACATGGGTAAAGTCAGGTGACATACTGTTACCCGTTTTCGTCTGTTGTCGTTCGTCATGCGGCTTGTTTTAACATTGAACATTTTTAGATTCATATCTGTACCCGCTTAACCAATTTTAACCAATTTAGGCATAAAGCACCTATTGGCAAAGGGGAACAAATATTTCAAATTTCATGGTACCTGTCCCCGTAGGGTCTAGGGGATATGGCAAAAAAAAGACGCTGAAATTAATGCAAGCTTTGAAGTCTGTTACTGGGTATTAAGCAGATGAACTACCTATACATGTACATCTATGAAGACCATTGGTCTTTCTTGCAGAATTGTAGATTGCAAGGCCCCTTGGTCATGGAGTAAAAAAAAGGTTCGGTGGGGCTCTAATTATTACTGAAAATATATTAATGCTTTGAAATTTACCCCTGGTATTAATCAAATATTTATGATGAGCGAGTGTGCCTTTTCCTACATAGTTCAAAAAATTATGAAATTTGTGGCCCCAGAGTCAGGAAATCCTGAGGAGTTGGGTCACTTCTGATTATTGCGGAATAAAAAACTAAACATGATACGTGTAATATCATGATGAGCTTTCAAAATTGTGAATGTAATAACTAATATTTTAAAACACGAACAAGATTCAATGGTAAGAACGTTATTGCATGATGATCAGGTGACATAGAAGGCCCCTTGTTCTTTTGTAAGTTTGTTTCATTTAATTATTGATTTGGCCCTTGACATTCATGTAGATTTAAGATTTAAGCAGTTGAAGTTCACATGAATCATCCTACTTACCTTAAGCTGCATGCATCTATTGTATATATCGTATATTCTCGAGCAGTATGTCACGATATAAATTTTCTGACTTTTTTAGCGTCTTTTTAAAATCTAAAGAACCAATTTCAACCAATTTTAGCTGTAAAATTAATTGTTGTGAAACAAAATTTCTGAATAACATTGTCTTCATTAATCTGTCTTTTGTAATGTGCAGCTTAAACAATCAACATTTATCCAATGTACATAACGTAATATAGACTTTTCGTATGATTACGTATATCAATTTATTCTTTATTTTTGCAAATTGCATTGTTTGAAGAGGTGATGATACGCATGTGACTTTTACGGTCACTTGGTCCCCTGTAAGATTTAAAAATAGGTACTAGACAAAAAGAGATACTCAGTTTCGCATTCCTTTTAATACATAGAAATGTATATTATTTTTGTTTTATAATCTTTATCTAAGTAAACATTAATTATGTTTAATACATAACAGTGTGCAAGTAACTACAGAACATCTAGAGAAATGTTAAAGATAGAGTCACTGAAGCACGTGTAGTGTGAGGTCAATCAACAGTTGTAGGCGGAGTTAACAATAATAAGATTTAATCAAGATAAACAATGTAATATCATTACATATTGTTTGACAAAGAGTTTATCTTAACGATCGAAAGGATTTATACCGATGGTTATCCAAGACCTATAAACACTTTCTTGTCTTTTAGAACCTGACGTGGAGTTGAAGCCTTTTGTAGGTTTGTATATTAACCCCTTTTAAAATTATTATATACATTATTTGTGAATATCTTTAAAAGATGAAAAAGGTTTGTTTATGTATCCTTTCTTTCATTTAAGAAATAAATAACAACTTTATAAACTTCAATGGGAATTAAATCTTGTGAAAATTTTGTGAAGGCCGAAGGCCTTCTCAGAAGATTTGATCACGTACCGACCCACTTCAATTCCCATCGAAGTTTATTAACTTGTTATTTATTACTTATATATACAGTTGAGACAGACGATTGAATATTTTCGAATATAATTATTGCACTAGCCGTCCGTCATACATTTTAAATAATGACGCAAGGTGTAAATCGGCTTGAATGGCGGTTACGTTTCGATTAATTGATTGATTGTATATTGTTTAACGTCCCTCTCGAGAATTTTTCACTCATATGGAGACGTCACCGTATGCCGGTGAAGGGCTTCAAATTTTGACCTTTACTCGGCACTCAGGGCCATTGAGCAGTGAGGGATCTTTATCGTGCCAACGCCTGCCGCTGACACGGGGCCTCGGTTTTTAAGGTCTCATCCGAAGGACCGGCAACTTTCACTTCAAAGTGCTGAGCACATGGCGAAGGAACAGCTGCTACCCATTTTAACGACTAGGTCAGTCGCGGCCGAGATACGAACTCACGACCTCCCGATCACGGTTACGTTTCGAATCCATTAGGCTAAGGATTTTATTTCTAAGGGACTATTTTTACTAACGTCTCTGTCTCATTGTGACGTCACGTTAACGCACATTTCTCCGTGTATATTTCTACGCGTGAGTATACACGAAAATGGTATTCAAATCAATTTCACTGTTTGCTTAGTAGAAAAACTCAGCTAATGTAAATATTATAATATGTTTGTTAATAAATATTAATGTTTAGTATATTAGTAGGTTTGTCTAATTTTATAAGTTATGCAGAATGTAATGAAAATTGTCCATTTTTTTTTACTGGATTTATTTCATCACAAATTAATATCTATAATTAAATAATTATTTACCATTCAAATCACTTACGTAATCTACAAAAGTGTACTTTTCAAGACTATAGAAAGATAGAGTAGATAGGCGTTTGATAAATTGTTTGATGGTCGCACGAGAAGTGTAGCACATGTTTTAAGGTGGGCGGGGAATATCTTGCCTGTTAATGTAAAACGTTGTTGGCATTTATCACCTTCTATAATTGAAAATTCAAGATTAATCGAAATGCAGAGCGTGTTTTGTTAAATACTGACATCAAGGTCCAGCTGCTAAAATTGACATTTAATGTAATAAAACATGAAATTGCGATCCCAAGGAAAAAAATCATTAAAGGGTAAAGTCAAAGATTAAAAATTATTATCATTATGACAGGGAAAGACTTGCAATTGTATTCAAAAAGAGAATGAAACTAAAAACAAATATAGTAAAAAAAAAGGTTTGATTAATATTATTCCTCAGCAAACAATAAGTTTGTATTATTTAATCAGTAAAGTAAACAACATTTCTTTTTGCAGTCAATACAATGATTTTGCTGCATGTACAGTATTTACTTTGACTTTTCAGCTCGGTAAAACGGTACTCTTCATTTGGTCAAATCATTTTTCTAAAATCAATGATACAAATGATACATGGACCGTATAATCTCTGAAATAGTTCAATTGCCATGTTAAAAATTGGATATTTTTGTTTAATTAGAAGCGGCCAATGCAGAAAAACACGAAAACGCTAGTGAAACAAATGAGGAAAATCAACATAAAGGTAAGACATATTCCGAGGATGAATGCAAAATTCTTCGTTTAGATTCAACTGCAAGTAAAAGAAAGCACATTAAAAATACTCAAAAATATATATTCAATTCTCCTTCACGTCATGCAGAAATTAATGCAATTTAAAACACTTTATACATGTACATATTTTACTAAAATATACAAATATCACTTAAGAATTCTTTTTCAAGCCAATCTTTTTGTATAAGTCTTAAAAAAAACTGTATTTAAAGTTGATGTTTATTCGCTATAGCTCTCTCTTAGTGATCATGGACTGTGAATAACCTTTTACCTTTATATGTAATTTTTATACCGATTTTACTTTTGAAAATACATTCACTGCCTTAAAAAGAACACTTTTGTGGCATTATGTTTTCAACCTTAAACTACAAGTATTTAAATTTAGCTATATCACGTCATAAATCATTTGATTGGATCAACGATTTAGTTTATATCTCATAACATTAGTTGCCTGCGTCACAATGACTTACATATGTACAAAAAAAAAACGTATTACTCGCCTTGACGTTACTTTTAAAATATGTTCAGTTTGAAACAATTTGTGGAGGAAAATTGTCTTATTGTCTACACTGAAATAAAATTAATATGAGGAATGATGCTTATTTTATTAAAACAAAGATGAAAACATTTAATAACATTTAGGTATATCGACGATCTATTGTCAATTGAAATAACAATGTTTATTTCCATTCTTGTGTCAATAAGATATATCCTAGTGAACCTGAGATAAAAGATACTACAGAGTTTGACACATTTGTTTCATATTTAGATTTTTTTACTTGAAAGAGACGTGAAAGGTAATTTAACAAACAAGCTCTCTGATAAACGTGATGATTACAATCGTCAACTTCCCTTACTTATACAGAATATACCTCCATCACCTGCATACGGAGTTTATATACTGAACAAAAAAAAAGGTATATATATCTAAAAGTTAACTTGTTTTAATTAGATTTGAAAGTAAACTGTTTACAACGAAAGGTCTTATATAGGAGACATAAGCAACAGTCAATTGTGATAAACAAAATCTTGATCATTCAAGCGTAACACCTTTTAATTCTAAATGAGTACAATGGGTAAAATTCCGTGTTCGAGAAAGTCAGACCACGTGTATCCGTATAATTCTAGGCGTAGAAAATCCTTGTCTTTAGTCGTCAAAGAAAATCAGAAATTTGATTAAATTTCTGCGTTTTTTGAAATGCCCGATTGTTTAAAGATAAACGTGAACGTTCTATAGGGATGCTCCAAGCAGGCATGTCCCAAAACGCTGTTGCAACGACTCTCGGAACAACTCAAAAGACAAGTAGCCTCCTCTGGAGACGTTTCCAGACCACTGGATTTTGCTTCATTTACGAAACAGATTCTGCTCACAATGCTTTAGGGAGGAGGATTAGCCCTCAGACAGTGCGAAACCGACTGCAGAGTTGCGGTTTTAGAGCCCGAAGACCGTACAGAGGGACAGAACTAACAGATCGGCACAAGACCTCGAGACGGAATTGGGCACAGCATCACTTAAGCTTTCGACGAAAATCCTGATTCAACTCTTAAATAGCTTTGATAAGCGCTCGAGTTTGTTTCATTTTTCCATAAAATGAAGTCGGTTTTGTGAATAAAATGTGAAGTCATGTGACCGTCGAAGTCTGTCTAGCGTCTTAAGAAACCTTACAACATTCTCAAAAATGTCTGTCATATCGTATACATAGGTTGTATGTGTATTTATTTCTTCATCACAAATACTCTTTACAGTGTTTTGAAAATTACTAAAATGTGCAGTTCTTTCGTATTGTATCCAACATAAATGATTTGGAAAACGAATAAAATGTGTTTTAACAAGGAGAAGTTTCAAGTACAACTCAATATCCAGTATACAATTTCCATTATTTCACAGATAGCAATATAGTTCCTAATCAAAAATAATTTTGTAAAAAAAAAATTAAGTAGAACTGGAAATCTTTGTTCTAAAGTTATAAACAAATAATTGTTTTGTTTACTCTGAAAGGACGTTAAGATTTGTCTTTACAAAGTAGAATAGTTTAGTAGCTACTACACTAACTACATGTATTACTTAAGGTAATGTTTCTGGTTTTTCTCTCAGTATCGTGATTGAGAAAAAATGTTAATATTTGGAACGTTTATCCGTCAATTGTATTTTCCTCTTCTACAGATTTCCTGAAACGTTTTGTTGGGGAATATAGTGATTGGAGAACGACCGTTTCAGGTATATGTAAGCTCTATGTAAAGAATATTATTAAAACATTAAAATAGCCGTAAGCTTATCAAGTTAAGTGTCAACACATTCTAAAAGCATTTTAAGCAGGTTTATATTTTAATTTTTAGCTCACCTGAGCCGAAGGCTCTATTGAGCTTTTCTGATCAAAATTTGTCCGTTGTCTGTCGTTCTTGTTGTCGTTATTGTTGGCGTCGTAAACTTTTCACATTTTCATCTTCTTCTCAAGAACCATTTGGCCAATTTCAACAAAACTTGCCACAAAGCATCCTTGGGTAAAGGGATTCAAGTTTGTTTAAATGAAGGACCACGCCCTCTTCTAAGGAGAGATAAGTATAAATTAGAGAAAAAATAATGGCAACTTTTTAAAATCTTCTTCTCAAGAATGACAAAGCCAGGAAAGATGCAACTCATGTGGAAGCATCTCTGCTAGTTAAGATTTAAGTTTGTTCAATTCTTCCCAGGAGAAGGGTGTGACCATGATCCTGGTCAAAGTTTAACATGGGAACGCATAGGGAAAATCTTTAAAAATCTTCTAAAGAACCTCTGGGCCATAAAAAATGAGACTCATGTGGAAGCATTCTCTGGTAGTGTAGATTCAAGTTTGTTCAAATCATGACCCCTAGGGGTAGGATGGGACCACAATAGTGGATCAAACATAGGCGTACATAGGGAAATAATCTTTAAAAGTTTAGTAGTTTAGATTCAAGTTGGGGGATCAAAGGTTAACATATGTATACATATGAAAAATCTTTTAAAAAATCTTCTTTTCAAGAACGGCAAAGCTGTGATTATTCATATTTATATGGAAGCATTACATTTTGCGGTGTAACAAAGCATCCTCGGGTAGTCTAAATTCAGGTTTTTTCGAATCATGACCAACCAGAATAATAAAGGAGGCATACAGAAGATGATCATAGTTTTACAAAGAAATATTAAGGCTATATCAATAATTTTATAAACAGCAAAATTATGTATCATATTTATTGATTGATTTTTTTTTCAATTACCCACCTCCCCCTCCTCCCTTGAACCTAGTTTTATATTTAAACTTTTACTGGACTTATTTTTGCTTTTTGTTTTACATACTTAGCCAGTTGCGCAGGTGAGCGATGTAGCCCCTGGGTCTCTTGTTCAGATTATCAGAATGCTATTATCAGAAAAAAAGAAATTGAAGTTATTTACAAAAGAAGTCTTATACTCTGTTTTCAAATCTTTATTGTATTTAGAAGGTATTCTAAGCTTATACAACAACAAATTTACATATAGTACTCGGTTTCCGCACGCTCAAATCAAAATCTCATTCCTGTTTTAGATGTTTTTTTAACATTGGGCTGCGACCAGCTATATGTGCTATTTTGCTTCTTATGTTCCGAGTCCGATTCCCCAGACTTCACCAAATCTGAATGGCTGGAAATTCTTAATGAAGTACGACGCATGGCATTTGCTGATCTGGATCCCATCAGTAATAAAAATGCACTGGACGCCCTTGAATATCTGAAACGAAACGAATCTTGTTTGTTTGAAAAAGACTTTCAAAGTATAACAAGGGATGCTGCAGACGAAAGTATATTTCGGTTAGCCGAAAACAGCAGATTTTTAACATTTTACATGAGCAATTATATAACAAGCCACCAGTACCTAAGATTAAGCAGCTACATTAAAGAACGTGGAGAGAAATGCATTATTAACAAAAGTGCACACTTTGATTACTTACTTGTGCATCGCCTTATGATGGACGTACTGGTTCATAAGAGTATTGAGGGTACCCCAATAAGCAAGCAAATATCTCAGTTTTGTAAGTCTATGCATTCAAAAAGACTTTAATCATAAAATAATATTTCTTCAATATAAGAATTTTCACATGCATCGCAAATATTATTCTTTCTAAATTAGAATTTTTGTGACTGTTCAAGAAAAAAATCTATCATATTACAGATAAAAATCAGTTTTAGTGATTATGTTGTGAGGATAAATAAGAATCTCTTTTAATTGTTCACCAGTACACATCCCAGAAAATATCATCACAGAAAGTTTTCACAAGCGGGAGGAATTTTTGAGGAATCTGCAACAGAAAGGAGAGGAAATACCTAACAAACAGGTCAAATGGCTTTGGAAATTCCATAGGCATGACATTGTGAGATCATGCATAGGACTTCATCCTCATTCGGATATATATATTATCAACCAAAAAGCATATAGAAAGCATAGTAAGTCTACTGTTAATGATAAAAGAAAAACACGCTTATAGCGAAAAGCCAGGGACCTAGTAATTTCATTAGGAATAAGAGTTATTTATCTTTATATATACGTATAATATCTAGATCTGTTATGATAATAATACGATTTCAAACTACAGGGATTCAAAATCGTAAGCGATAATTCAAATAAAAGCATTCTCCGGTGGTATGGGTTGATGTTTAAAAAAGTTATTATATTACCGATTTTTTGTTCATAAGATTAATTCTATGTATAATTAACGTACTAACGTTTCTTTCATTAGAATAAAGATATGATTTTTCTAATTTTTGTTAACTTTTTGTTAACTCTAAGTCGTTTCCAGGTATTTTTCAATAGACTCTTGAGTACAGTTATATACCATGTATTAGGATTCATTGTTTTTATAACTTAAGAATGTTTGTTTAATTGGTTGTATATTTGTGCATAATCATGCTTTATTTTTTAAATCTACACACTTCATAAAATTTTTTTTATAAATACTTTTAGGTGAATACCATGAATACTCTCCGAGTGTCAGATGTTTGTTATACAGCTTACTCTTTGCCGAAAACAACAAACTCAATCTTAATGATGGCGCATACAAAAAGATAATGCTAAAAATAAGAGACAAATTCTTGCCTAAACATTCAATTTCTGATGACGAATTTAATTTACTAGATGTAATCGTCAAAAGCCAGAGCGGTGAAGTAACTTTTGCCTCGGCTGATATCCGTCATAAGGTCATGTACGCATTTGTAACAGAGTGTCTAATGGAGGACGTTAATTTGGAGTTTTTCCTGAAAGAAGCATCGAAGAAGGTAATATTTGAATACTGCAGGTCTTGGAATTATGAAAGGAAGGACGGAGAGAGATGTTTGTATGTGCCAAACAAACCTGTGGAAATGTATGATCACTTCATAGAAAGACTTGATCTGGATATCATCAAACAATGTACAATTTCCGATTGGACTATTCGCAACATTGCCATTGAAAAAAGTATGTCTCATACTAAAAGATTTAATTATATATTACTTTTAATACGAAAATTTTGGGCTATTTTTTTTTTACAATATTCAATTGTGCATTTTTGCATTTTTAACTAAAAATATAAAGTTTTAAAGAGACAGATTTCAATTTATAAATAGAAGACATAAAAAAATGAGATAAACAAAGTGACTTTAACCCTTTACATGGCATATACGCATTTCTACGCATCTGACTTGAAAAACGAGTATAGTATGAAAAAACATTCATAATTTTGTTAATACTGCAGAGATCAGAAAAAAATCATGACCGTAGGAAAGAGAAAATAATGAAGATAAAATAATAAACAATTTTTTTTCATTGGTTGTACCAGTTTTTTGCTAGCTTGAGTTAAACCTTGCCTACTATTTTAGCTATTTTGCCATTTTCGAAATCTAAGGGGCGGGGGGGGTGGGGTTTAATACGCTTTATGTAAAAATGCTATATTCTGGTGATTACCTCCCAACCCCACCCCATTCCCCGAAACTACTTACAATTGGTTTGTAAAAAATGTACAACATTCTCATAATCTTCAACACAACAATAAAATATTTTTAGATATATTTAACAAAGCCAAAAAAAAAATAAATAAATAAAAAAAATAAAAAAAATAGAATGAAACTCATTCTTCAATAAATGTTCCAGCATGATTATGGTGTATTTCGTTGCCATTGCAACTGAAATTATATTTTTATAATCATTTTCAGAAACTACACAATACCTGCTTTCATAATATATATACATTGGTATATACAAAAATTACAAGAAATACTAAAAAAAATGCATTAAAATCTGAATATGAATTTGTCTAGAAATGCTTGAAATCTTTGTCATGGTAGGGATTGAAAATGTACCAATTGAACAAACAATCTGTGCATGTTTTTTATTGAAGAAAATGCTGTATAAAATTCTGCAGCACAATTTATTCAAGCAGCCTTTATACCCTGGTACTTGTTTTACAACACATAAACTTAAAAA
Organism: Saccostrea cuccullata; assembly: GCF_032062105.1. NCBI lineage: Eukaryota > Metazoa > Mollusca > Bivalvia > Ostreida > Ostreidae > Saccostrea > Saccostrea cuccullata. The sequence continues at coordinate 17,430 of NW_026934492.1, read as the reverse complement.
ATCTGTTATACATCATAATGTATGTATGCATTGTGATAAGTTATTTTTGTTTTATTAAGCAGATAAAATAATTTTCTTCGCTTATTTATTGTAATTCTTGATATCATTTGATTTTGTAGTGAAGGTTCCTTTAGAAATAACGAACCGAGATCAAAAAGCCAGAGAACGTTACGTTGAATACGCCAAGAAAGGAACACAAAATGTGCATCACTCAAGAGCGATGATTGTGGGATGTGCAGGAGCCGGAAAGACAACGCTACTGAAACGACTTCTGAAACGTAGTAATAATGAAATATTAAACGTAACGACGACAAAAGGCCTGGAAGTTCATGAAGAAATATTTGAGATTTCGGATGAATCTTTGAAAGGTGAAAAATGCTTAGATATTTTTTTTAAATAACATCGCTTCAAATTGCTATATAGGTAAACCAAAAAAATAGAAACTCCAAAGATTCCTTAAAACAGTCCCATTTTAATATATTCGATCAGTGCTTATTATCTGTTCAAGATAATTACTGTAGTCAGCGGCGACTCACACAAAATATTCCGACGAAAATAGTTCCATCATGATAGGTAAATACAACATTATTGTTCATCATAAGAAAAATGTTGTGTATATCATACGTTAAAGAAACCAAAAATAACGTCAAAATATTTTTAGAAAATCACTCCCCCCCCCCCCCCCCCCCCCCCCCCGAAATGCAAATAAAAAATATCAAAATTCCTACGCTTGCTCCCTCCTCAGTCTTTTTTTTAAATATGTTTGATAACAGAGAATATCTAGGTCATTCTGCAATTGATATCTTTTCACCAATGAATTGATAATACTAATTCAACAATTGAATTAAGTTCATGTTTATTTGTCCGTTAATTACCATACAATTTCCTCTTAAAGAAAAAATATTATCATTCTGTGTGTATTATTAAATTACGGAATTTTTCGAGCAGAATCCCTGGCCAGATTCTGTTCGTGAGTAGACTGTGTTAACTGTAGGGAGCGTAAGCATAAAATGTGTAGCAAAACCCAACGGGGTTGGAGATTTCTAAACTGAAAACCGGGATTGTTTAATTTTTATTAATCAGAATTCGTATTCATATGATCTAATTAAGAAAAAAAAAATTTTGTCCAGGGTAACTTCTCGGCAATAAATAACGTGTTTCTCCGAGCTCACTAGATGCGTTTGACAACTCCATCTATAGAGTGGACCAAGGCAAACTGATCTTGCGGACACAGGAATGTTTACTGTTTGTTTGGAGACTGGGCGAACTTAATGCTACGGACTCACGAAATATTTACACCAGTTCCATATCTAGACAATGCAGTTTTTTCAAAAAGTCATTAAACACTGTTACACATATCAAATCTAAAAGTCGAATATCTACGGATATGGGGTAAACCATATCTATTCTTGTTTATATGTAAATTTAATCTTTAAATTTGTTTTAAATATTACGAATTACTTCTACCTTTATTTTTTTTCTGTTTTATACCAAAGAGGGACGTCTTTCAATGTATATATTCGTACTTAAAATAGAGATACGGGTATATGAAAAACCATTTTTTTTCCTTTTTATCAATAGTAAGGAATGTTTTTGTTGCAGATACGATATTTAATAGCTGATCAATTTATATTGTTGAATTATGCATAAGAAAATTCTAATAATGTCAATAAAGGCAGACAAACTTCTCATATTTTTAAATCCGTATTATTGATTTTTAGGGAATAGATTTTAATTTATTCCTATGTCTGCTGTATGTGTATCTGGGTAAATAAATTTTGACTAATGGCTTTGAAATTAGGGTGTGACATACTTTTTTAAGGTCTAATCCAGTCCATCACTTCTGAAGGGTAAGAGCTAGGACTTTCATATTTCACTTTTAAGACTTATCTTTGGGTACTTTTTTGTTCCGAAAAACTTGCCTATTTAGATTGACCTATTTTCAAGAAAATATACCAGTAACTGCAATGTTGGGACATCTTCGTTCACAAACTCTTCCAGTTTAATAAAATAATTATTCTAAATTAATCTTACGGAGAAGATTGTATTTAAGTAAAAAGAAGTAAAATGAAAAATACAAATAAAGAAGAAACAAAATACTTAAAGCGAAACACGTGCGCGAGTGTCTGTGTTTGTTAATTTGTGTGTGCATTTACAATACTTAACTAATTACATTAATTTCTACGGAAACAGTAATGAAAACAGATAAAGAAAGGAAAGATTTCGAAGGAGACTTAAACGCCAAACGACTGAGTGTTTATGACTTTGGAGGACAAAATATTTACAACGCCTGTCATCAGATTTACCTGACTAGAAGGGCTTTCTACATTGTTGTAGTTGACGCTTCTCGAAAATTACATGAAAAGGTCAGCGGTACCGCTTGTTGGCAAGATGGAAGTGTTGTCACTGAAAAGACATTTGGAGGTATAAAAATAAATCAAAATATATTAACCAAGGAATAAAGCTAAAAAAGACTCATTCTTACAAGAAATATTTTTTTCTGTATGTCAGTTTATGTCAGTCAAATACGAAAAAAAAATACTGTTGCGGACGGGGTTCGAACCCATGACTTTCTGATCATGGATAATTTTAGGAAAGTCAAGGTCGACGTAATAAAAAGGAAATGCCTTTTTCATTTAGAGGCAAGTAAAGCTGGCGCAAAATCAGATCAAAACTGACAATATATCATGTAGCATTCGAGTGTTTCTTTTCATTAGCTAAAATCAAATAGGAAAGCTACATTGTAAGTTATAAAAAAAATGGGACATTGTTTTATATACTACAATCGTTTATAAAATTTGGAATAATTTCAGTTTTTACAGAATGTCATTTGTTTTTTTATGCCCCCGTTAACGAAGTTTTGGGGTTATATAGTTTTTGTCGTGCCTGTCCGTCTGTCTGACTCTCTGTCTGTCTCCCTGCCCCCGTAAACAAAGTTTCGGGGGTATATAGTTTTTGTCTTGTCCGTCTGTCTGTCTGTCTGTCTGCCCCTCTGTTTGTCTGTTTGTCCGCAAAAACTTTAACATTGTCCATAACTTTTGAGTTGGTAGTGCTATGACTTTCATATTTAATATGTGTATTTTTTGTGACAAGAGCTTTCTTTGGTTCCCACCAAATTTGACCTTTTGACCTTGACCTTGGAGATTGATCCACTTTGACACAAAAATTCCAAACTTTTACTTTGACCATATCTTTTGAACATTTGTAACCAGGATATTTAAGGTCTTCCGTCTTCACGGAAGATCTTATAGTGATTCTACTGTTTCTTCTTCTTATTATTTTTCTGTACATCTAATTTTGTGCACGCGATTTCTCAAAGACTACTAAATGGATTTTCATGAAATTTGCAGGAACGACGTGTTGTTATCTGAAGTTATTTTATCCGAGAGATTTTTTGAAAATTCTTGTCTGGTGCCAAGTTACGGACAATTTTCTGATTTTAAAATGACATTTTGTCTGCGGTTAATCTCAAGAACGGTAAACGATATCACTGTGAAACTTTCAGGGATTATAGATCGTGATAAGTACTATCCAGGATGCAATCTTTCCTACGTCGTCTCTACTTTCTGTCGTTACTGCAGGCGAATTTAAAAAGTCGAATTTTTTAACTTTTTTGTTTTTCAATATTTTGGAATTATATTAAAATGGTGAATAGAAACCTTTTCAATTAGGCTAAATATATAATTTGTTTTTAAATTGATAAATCCAAACTCAAGATATTAACAATCAAAAATTTGAAGCGGGACCAAAATGGCGGCGGTCTCTGTCAACTCCGACATTTCGCAATATGGGTTTACAGAGGCAGCTGAGCGTTTGCTTGAACGAAAGTAACATAAGGAGCAATTAAATATGAAGGAATACTTGGATTGTCACGTCGTAGGTTCGTTGCAATTCTGTGTCAACCTACATTAAAATTTCAAGGCCTCCTTACATGTCTTCTTTAATTGGTTTTAGTTGTTTCTCAAGGTGGAAATAGAAAGAATTAATATGCAAATTAAGTACAATACCTACTATCTTTTGTTTTGCATGACGGAAACACATAGCTTAAATCGTACATTTAGTTATAAGTAATAGGTTTTTAAGATACAATATATATAGTAAGTATAAAACATGACCACTGTTTTTCCCATGCACACTTGTGTCATATTAAATTAATAGAAAAGACAAGTGTTACAATAAGCATAAAAAAGACAACTAGTTTTAAAAGACCGTTTAATTGACTTCATATAGACATTTTTTTCTCAATGCAAGTTGAACATAATTGAATTTTATTCCTTGACCCTCGTAGGGCGATCGAATCATTTTTTTTGGTGAAACACACCACCTTTTTCATGAAAGGGTAGGTAATCGGAATAATCCACTTTCGTGATTCACAGGAAAATTCTTTAAAAAAAAAATTAACCATCTCACCTATTTAATAGAACATTCCAAGGGAAAGGTGCTAAGATTTACTCGTGGCGTTTGGTGCGAAATCATGAAAAGTGACCCTCCATTCATAATCCCAAGACATATTAACTCTTGCAGAATTACATGTACATACAAGTGAATTTAAAGAAGTTGTTTAAATAGCGTAATCGATAAGCGTATCAGATTTTCACGCTAGTGACACGGTTCAATTACCATTGTGTCCAAAAAAATGCTTAACAGATTTTCAGCTCGATTTAGGGTTATTTTTTGGAATCAGGCGGAAGACCTCTCGTTGCTCGCAACAAGATCGTTTCTAGTTATATTTTACATTTGTATTTTTTGTGGCAAGAACTTTCATAGGATACAAACGATCTGGACCTTTTGACCTTGACCTTGGAGATTTCGATACTTGTTATAACACTTTAACCTAGGCAATAACTTTTAAACGGTGAGGGATAGGGCTTTCATACTTCACATATGTAATTTGTGAAAAGACCATTCATTAGATATCAAAAACGTTGACCCTTTGACCTTGACCTTAGAGTGTGACCTACTGTAAAAAAGCAAACATTGACCATAACTCTCAAAGGGTTATGGCTAATGCTTTAATTTTCTAAATATTTAATGCTTGTGACAAAGATTGTTATTTGATAGCAAGACTTTTGACCCTTTGACCTTGACCTTGGAGTTCGACCTACTTTTAGAAAATATAACCTTGGTCATAACTTCTGCGCGGTTAGGGCTAGGGCTTCAATACTTTCAATTGAATTCTATGTGGCAAGACCTTTCATTGAACGGTGAGGGATAGGGCTTTCATACTTCATATATATTATCCTTGTGAAAAGACCATTCCTTAGATACCAAGAACTTTGACCCCTTGACCCTTTGACCTTGACCTTGGAGTGTGACCTACTGTCAAAAAGCAAACATTGACAATTACTTTTAAAGGGTTATGCTAATGCTTTAATTTTTCAAATATTTAATCCTTGTGACAAATCCTTTTATTTGATAGCAAGACTATTGACACTTTGACCTTGATCTTGGATTTTGACCTACTTTTAGAAAAAATAACTTTGGCCATAACGTCTGAGCGGATAGGGCTAGGGCTTCAATACTTTACATTTGTATTCTATGTGGCAAGACCTTTCATTGAATACTAATTATTTTGACCTTGACCTTGGAGATTTTTTACTTATAAAAAACTTTAACCTTGGCCATAACTTTTGAACGCTAAGGGCTAGTGATCTCATACTTTACTTATGTAATCCTTCTGAGAAGACCCTTCATTGTCTTCCAAGAACTTTGACCTTACCCTTGGAGTTTGGCCTACTTTTAAAAAGAAAACTTTGACCAATCCTTTTAAAGGGTTAGGGCTAGTGCTTTTATCCTTTTATATTTAATCCTTGTGACAAGACCTGTTATTTGATAGCAAGACCTTCGACTTTGACCTACTTTTAAAAATTTTATCCTTCTCCATAACTTCTGGACGGTAAGGGCTAGAGCTTCCATACTTTACATATGTATTTTTGTGGCAGGACATTTCATTCGATACCAATGACCTTTACGTTGAAGATTTATGTACTTATGAAAAATTTCTAATCTTGGCCTACTTTCATATTTCACAATTGTATTTCCAGTAAGAATACCCTACTTTTGGTACCAATATATTAGATTTGCATTAAAGAAAATTTTAATCTCTGCTATGTTGACAATCGGGGGCGTCAGTGTTTCGCAAACACATCTTGTTTTTCTGTATGTGTTAGATATAAAAAAAAGTTCAATAGGCAGTGGTTTAATTTTTATGCTAAGAGATATCATTTATAAGTAAAGCTACATGTAAAACGGTCATGTCATGTATTACTAGTATCAAGAAAAAATTCAAGTTTTTCTAAGGAAAAGAATAATTCAACATTGTCATCTTTTGAAAGATCTGTACTTTTTTATCGTACTATTGCTAATCACGACGCTATACTTACATGTGCTCTACTATTGTAATACAAGTAAAAAAAAAAAAGAAATAATATGTAAAATTATCAGTTACATTTGTATGTAAGTATACTTCTGAAATTATTCATACATTTTAGAACAATTCGTCTTTTTTATGGAATCTATACATACCCATTGCTTTACGGAGGACAAAGACACGGAAAAACCCATAGTGCTCATCGTAGCGACCCACTGGGAAGAGAAAAGAAGAAAATATAAGGTGAATTAAAAATATATTAGTGGCAAAGTGCAACGTACAACACAAAGTGATTTGTTGTTTATTAAATGGAGAGTGTAGGTGGTTTCTTGAAATGCAGCGATGAACATAATTATTTATAAAGCAAGCACATTTTACAACAACTCTCAAACTGACATAACTGTCCTTAGTGAAGAAATATTAATATAGAAAGCACAAGGAAATTCATTTTTATATGTATATCCACTTCATTTCATTACAACGTTTATTGGTTACAATCCTCTGGTATAACTGTATCTTACTTTTATTCGCAATGACCGTGTAGTGTAGGGCAGCGCCGCGAGAATTCCATCGGCATCAAAAGCAAGATTTTTGACTTGCCTAGAAAGTCGAGCAGTCTAGCATGCTGTTCCTGTACTGCTAGGAGACAGATTCCGAAGGTCGAGAGTTTAACCCCCGACTGGGGCGGAAGTTGGTATCTATATAAAAGTGAATTTCCTTGTGCTTTCTATATTAATATTTCCTCACTAAGGGCAATTATATTAGTTCAAAAGTTGTTGTAAAATGTGCTTTATAAATAATAGTCTTCACCCAAGTATACCGGATAGACCGGACGTATTTCATAGCCGTCTGGATTACTTTCTTTAGTAGTGTTCTTAAAAAAATTCCAATTCAACATTTTACTAAGTTTGTAAAAATATAGTGTTTAGTAGTAGTGCTAGTTGTTTTTGTTTTTCTTTTTCCTTTGTTCATATGACTTTTTAACTTTTTTCTTGTCCTGATAAAGGGACAGGGCGTCCTGAAAATTTGATAATTTTTATTGTTCGTGTTGTTGGCCATTTATATATATATATATATATATATATATATATATATATATATATATATATATATATATATATATATATATATATATATATATATATACACTCTCCATTTTAATAAACAACAAAACACTTTGTGTTGTACTTGTCACTAATGTAACTTTGATTATTGAAAATAATTATAATTAGATATGTAATAATTGCTAAAGAATTCCGATTGATTTGTTAAATTTTTCTGTCTCAAAAATCACAACAAAACAAAGCTGAATTATAAATATGTGTAATAAATAATCATTTATTAGATAATATGTGGCGTAAATGATCACATAATTAGGAAAATAACAATCTTCTTGTGGTCTGAAACCGAAAACCACTAATAACAAATTCGAAACATAGAAAGGAAAATACATACATAATTTGTTAACTTCGAAAAAGGCAAATAACTCAGGATTCTCTATCATTTCAAATTTAACTGTAGCGCAAGAATTGCGCGAATTACTAATATTCGCGGTTACTTTGCGACCAAATTCACGAAGGAACCCCGAAATAAGTTGAAAAACTCACAGCACCTATAAATCAATTTAACATTAAGTTCAAATACAAATAGCATTCATTATTTGGCAAAAGGATTGATAAATTCAATAATAACTAATATGAATTGATATCGATTTAACATAGTATAAAAAAATTCCACAATATATGTATACTGTGAAAAAGACCCAACCCCTCCCAAACACACATACCTATTAAATAAATAAATAATTTGTTTGCTTATAGAATCTGAAGAAAAGTAGCAGTAATAACAGGTTTTATGGTTTATGTATATTTAACGCTTATTTAAAAAAGAAAATTTTTACAAAAGGTTAATGTACACATACAAGTGTTCATTGAAGAAAAGAAAAAAATTCTGGAAGGTCACATAAGATACACACGATGTTTTGTGCAAGTGCAATGTTAGAGGCATGGTAAACTGTGGAACTATTTAAACATGAACTAACTGATATTTAGAATTTCCTTTCTTATGATCCTGAAATTTGAATAAAAAAGGCTTTAAGTGTCCAGGTAGGTCTAGAAGATAAGATCGTGCAAGCCAAACAATCGGCCCTTGTTAGAGTATATTAACCGTTTAGCATTAGAAACCGAAAATGGTACATAATGTTGAGGTTTAGAGGTTTATTTGATTTTTAGGTCACCTGAGTAAACTCAGGTGACCTATTGCTATCCGTTTTCGTCCGTCGTCGTGCGTCGTCCGTCGTGCGTCGTCCGTCGTGTGTTAACATTTGAACATTTTCAGCTTCTTCTCTGCAACCACTGAACCAATTTAAACCAAATTTGGTACAAAGCATCTATGGGTGAAGGGGAACAAAAATTGTGAATTTCAGGATCCCTGCCCCTCTGGGGCCTGAGGGGTGGGGCCAAAACCAATTAATCCAATTAATTAAATTAATCCAATCTTTAAAAATCTTCTTCTTTACTCCTGGACATCAAGCAGTCAAACTTTTTGCATGATTGTAATAAGCATTGAGTCCTCTACCAAAACTGTGAAATTCATGACCCTGGGGTCAGGGGTTCTAGTGCTAGGGCGGGGCTAAATAAGTATATAGTGAAAATGCATTATTTCTTTGAAAATCTTCTTCTCTGCTCCTGGGTATTAAATAAACCAACTAAGTACATAGTTATGATGAGCAAGAGTGCCTCTACCAAAATTGTGAGTTTTATGGCCCCAGGGAGAGGGGTTCTGGTGTTAGGGTGGGGCTCTATTGATTATATATAGTGAAAATACATGATTTCTTTGAAAATCTTCTTCTCTGCTCCTAGGTATCAAATAAACTAACTAAGTGCATAGTTATGATGAGCAAGAGTGCCTCAACCAAAATTGTGAATTTTATGGCCCCAGGGTCAAGGGTTCTTGTGTTGGAGGGGGAGGGGGGCTCTATTGATTATATAGTGAAAATACATGATTTCTTTGAAAATCTTCTTCTCTGCTCCTAGGTATCAAATAAACTAACTAAGTGCAAAGTTATGATGAGCAAGAGTGCCTCAACCAAAATTGTGAATTTTATGGCCCCAGGGTCAAGGGTTCTTGTGTTGGAGGGGGGGGGGCTCTATTGATTATATAGTGAAAATGCATGAATTCTTTGAAAATCTTCTTCTCTGCTCCTAGATATTAAATAAACTAACTAAGTACATAGTTATGATGAGCAAGAATGCCTCTTCTAAAATTATGAATTTTATGGTCCCAGGGTCAGGGGTTCTGGTGTTAGGGCGGGGCTCTATTGATTATATAGTGAAAATACATTAAATCTTTGAAAATTTTCTTCTCTGTCTCTGGGTATGAAGCAGATGAACTACCTAAATAGTTATGATGAACAAGGGCCCTAATCTTGCAGAATTGTGAATTCAATGCCCAAGGGTCAGTGGTGGGGGTTGGGGGGCTCTACTTATATACTGAAAATGAATTAATTGTTTGAAATCTGCTCCTTTATATTTATAAAACATTTAAATATTTTTGATAGGCAATTTTAAGGGTGCCTTTTTAAAATTTGTGCAATGTGTGGACCTAGGGTCAGGGGTTTATGTCACAGTGTTAGGGGCACTACTGATTATTGCTGAATATTACTGATTAGTTGGAATGCAATATTGTTCCCCTACCCTGCGTATGGGTATTCAGTAACCAAGCTAAGCAACTGCTAAGTGTATTGTTATGATGATCAATGGTGCCTCTTTCAAAATTGTGAATGCCATATAGCATCTGGCTTAAAACATGAATCAAATTCAATAACTGGAAAGTTGTTGCATAATGCTCAGGTGACCTATAAGGCCCGTGGGCCTCTTGTTAAATTTATACATTTATTGTACTGACAATGTACTGTGGCGCTAATATTTAAACTGTGGCGGAACTATGGCACTAATTTTTTTAATTGTGTCGCTAAGGAATTTAATTGTGGTGGCGCTGCAAAGTAAAACGACCCATGGAGAATCCTGAAGGGATGAAGGGTGGAGGAGGCTTAAAATAAATTGAAGCTATCCAAAACGCATGTACTATTTATGGCGTTCTACGAAAAACTGAACAGCGACGCTATCTGAACGACCGAGTCCATATTTTTCCCGAGCACGATTTCCATAGCTTATTTATTAAATGTTTTCATTTTTAAGAATCATTTGGATTTGCTTCTCCAAATTTGGCAAAGCCAAACACTTTCAATCAAGGAAAATGCAAGCACGATAATTTTTACTATATGCAGTGCATTCCAACGCACATATTTTTTTAAGTAAGACTTAAAATTAATTTAAAGGGGTTGGGTTTCTTGGTCATTTTCAAACTAGTTTGGTCTCCTTTAGAAGAAGAACACCATATAAAAGATATACAGAAATGATCAAATTTAAAAACATTAATGTTAATTTTTTTCTTTGCCAAATGATAGTTGACAGCTTAGCATATCATATCTTAAAAAATTAAGTTATATCTAATTGTTAATTTGTTGACCCCTAGCATCCTTAAGTTGAATCAAAACTAAGAAATACCCAAAGTTAGAAATTACTCAAAAGTTTTGAATTCGGTAAACATTACGTTCTAAAGGTTGCATAATAGTGTCAGACTATTGAACCATTTTTTCGAACGGCAATTAAATTGGTTAAGGATACATTATAGAAGTAGAGTTGTATTGAATATACAGTTGAGTGTAGCGTAGAAATCGAAGATGAAGAGCGCTCGAGATTTACACACACCACGAAACTACGAAACATTCATGACGTAAATTGAATTTGTCAGTTTGAATATCTAATCACAGAGAGGTGAATTAGAATATTTGATGTTTAGCAAAGAGCTTGATAAATGCGATTTATTTTTTCCTTCAGCTAATTTTGTTTTAAAACATTAAATTACTGAAGTAGTTAAAGGACAAGATAGGGTAAAAACCGTATTTGGCCCCCCATTTTGTGTGTCTTTCAGAATGATCCAACAGTTAATCGATAAAAACCTATTGTCACCCCTGCCACAAAATGAGTATTGGTTTTAAGAATTAGAATATACAGGGGCCACAGTGAGGTCAGGAAATAGGTCAATTTCCGTCATTTCTCATTTTTATGCAAATTTTCATCAATTTTACAGCACATTTTCTTTCGGAAAACATAGAGCACACGCTTGCCTATCTACCAAATTTATATATTTTATACACTCATATCAGATGCAGTTTATGTGTAAAAATCTCAGATAGGCAAGCTTGTGCTCTATGTTTTCCAAAGAGCAATGTATCCCAAATTTGATGAAATTCCACCAGAATGTCTGGAAAATGCCCTATTTCTGCGCCCTCTTGTGGCTTCCATGTAAGCTTTGAATCAATATTACTGCTTTTATTAAAGTGTGGATCATTTTCACTTGTGAACTACAAACTATCACAATTCTACTAGTGTTCTGATTTTTACATCAAATAAGGGGCCAGATTCGACTGTTACCTTATCTTGCCCTTTTGTCCCAACATTGTTCATAAGAATTTTCTTTCACAAAAGTTGCCTCCTAAAGTAAGAGGGCGTGGGATTATTATCGTATGCGTAATATCGAATATATCACAAATTATTAAATGATAAGGAATTTTGGTGCTCTCTGATTGGTCTAGACGCCATTTACTGGTGTGTACCTCAGAGTGAGTTCACCTCAAATGACGTTCTGGGAGGTTTATTCGGGTTTTCCCTCTCGACCAACCATAGATTTGCTTACAGCTTTTTCGACCAATCAGATTGCGTGTTTCAAAGCATGTGTTGGTGTGAATGTAAACATGTCAGACGCCATTACCAAGGAGATTACGAACTTTTGAAAGTAAATGGTTGAGTATTTATTGTTTATTAATATTGTTTTTAACTTTTTAACTATTATTTGTTTAGCCGTTGAAGTATATGAACATGTAAAAAGTGTAATTACACTTTACATTATGGATGTTTATATTTGATGGAGACAAGAATGAAAGAGTCAGCAGTGTTGTAAAATTCCTCATCATTTAATAAAACGGTTATTGACTATTGAATTCGGTCTACTCGTGACTATACAGACCTGGTCAGGTATTGGTTAACCTCGGCCTTCGGCCTCGGTCAACCAATACCTGACCAGGTCTGTATAGTCACGAGTAGACCTCATCAAAAGTCAATAATTGTATAGAATGTTCCTAGGAAAAACGCAGATATATGACAATAAAAGTTTTTACAACTTCGATCGAACCGCTTGGTATTGCCTGAAATGATTACAAGATTTAGGTTTATATACATTTTAATTATCTTTTGGGGGAGTTCATTTAAATTTGTAAATACAATTATTAAGAAGAAATTACCCTTAATCTCTCGTTAAACAGCTAACCAACATATATTTTGTCAATTCAGAATATATTCAGATAAAGTCTAAAAATGATGACAATTTGTTATTGCAGAATAAGGAAGACTTTCTGCGCTGCCTACTAAAACAATTACCAAAAGGGTCTTATGTAGCACAATACATAGAAAAGAGAAACTGTTATTGCATTAAGTTTCCTATTCAGCCAATTACTGAATTAGAAAAACGTATTGCCATCATTGCCGGTCATGAACGATGGAAAGAAAACATACCCAAAGAATGGACCTTTTCGGACTAGAACTGAATGAGAAAAAAAATATACAGACGTTATAAAAATATTGGAGATTAAAACAATCCTTTCTTATGCCAGGAATGAAGAGGACGAGGTGGAAACAATTTTAATGAAACGGGATATGCTACGATTTTATCATGACACTGGTAAAAGCTTGTATTTTATCGAAAATCACCTAAAAAAGACTGTGTTATTCCATTGTTTTATTGATGCGTTAAAAATAATCATTGCAGACAATGTAAATGTTAGAGGCATATCAAAAATGAAAAAAAATGGATGAGTTCTACTTACTTGACATTTGCGCGACAGGCTGCTGTTAGCTACCTGGGACCATAGAGACCAATTTTTATGCAAAAAAGCATTAGATAGAGGGCAATCAATATCTACGTCGAAAGATTCTTGTTTCATAACCTTTCATAAAGAAATGCTTCTCCTTAACATGCAGATATATCTTGTGGCAGTAGGAAAAGAGTTTCATTATATTCCCTGCATGAAGCGAAAGGAAGTTGAAAAGTAAATTCATCAACTTATTCTAGGCTCTGAAAACAGAACATTCATTCTTATCTTTGAATGCAAATGTTTGCCATACTAGAATTTCATTGGCGATAGAGAACACTTATAACATTCTTATCACTGTTGTAAATACATTACAGAGACTTTTCACCAAAACGTGCAGTAAAAAAAAGGTGTCCGGTGCAAAGAGAACGAATGAAAACTTACTACGGAGATCCATGGTTATTTCTTATCTAATGATTGATAGACAGAGAAAGTTAAATTAGATTTTCTATGATATTTATCATTTGTTTCTTCGTTCATAATTTTCCTATTTATATAGAATACCATATTGTACCATATGCATCAGTTGCTCTGTGGTTTTATAGTAAACGATACTAATAATTCGATTGATAGAGTTAATTACAGCAGCAACCAGAGTAACTAATACTTCAAGTACCCTAATAGATCACTTTTACACCAATAAACCAGATAACATGTGTGAAGTAAATGTACCTTTTATAGCCATCTCTGACCATTACCCAATATGTGCCACTAGAAAAACAAAATGCATGCAACAAAAAGGAAAACACATAGAAATAGAGTATAGAGACTTCAAAAAGTTCGATGAAAATAAATTCCTTCACGACTTAAAAGATGTAGACTTTAACAATCTCCTCCAGATGCATGACCCTGATGAAATACTAACTGAATTCTATGATTTATTTAATAGTATACTTGATCAGCATGCAAAGGTTAAAACAAAACGCGTAAAGAGCGAAATCCGCCCTAAATGGATGACACAAGAAATAAACAATGCTAGACATTTACGGGACTCTTACCATAAAGAAGGAGATTTGGAGAACTATAAAATTTATCGAAACAAAGTTAGTCTTCTTATAGACAAATCAAAATCGTCTTTCTATAAAACAGCTATTGAACAAAGTTCAAATCCCAAAGAAATGTGGAACTATCTTAATCAATTAACATGTAATTCAAAGAACATAACACCATCTCATGTGTTTTCTAATGGGGAAATTGTTGATAATTTACAGGATATTGCAAATACTTTTAATAACCACTTTACGGATATCTCTAATAAGCTTCTGATGAAATTGCTTAAACATGATTATGATCCTAATATATTATGTAATTTTGTAAGGTCTAAGCTTGATGAAGAAACCGTCTTTAGTATTCATCAAACTGAGGAAAGTGAAGTTTTTAACATGCTAAATTCTCTAAATATCAATAAATCAGCTGGCATTGACTTTATTGGGCCGCGTCTTCTAAAAGTCGCATCCAAATATATATGTAAACCTATAACTCATCTTATTAATGCTAGCATAGTAAGTGGTATTTTCCCGACAAACAAGCCAAAGTAACACCTATATTTAAGAAAGGTGACAAAGCTGACCCAAATAATTATCGTCCCATTTCTATTTTACCAACTATATCTAAACTGATAGAAAAACATGTTGCTAAGCTAATACAAAACTTCACTAATGAATTTGATCTACTAACACAATCCCAGTCGGGATTTAGGGAACTCCATTCTTGTCAAACTTCACTTACAAAACTAACAGAAAGTTGGCTTAATGCAATGGATTGTGGTGAACTAATCGGCATTACATTTATAGATTTTAGTAAAGCTTTTGATTTGGTGAATCACGATATTCTTCTAGAGAAATTAAATCATTACAAATTTGACCAATCAGCTATAAAATGGTTTAAGTCATATCTCTACGACAGGACCCAGTGTGTTAAATTTGGAACATGTGTCTCCAATATTCAACCCGTCACAGCAGGAGTGCCACAAGGGTCAATTCTGGGCCCTCTTTTATTTTTATTGTACATAAATGACCTTCCATTACATGTAAACAATTCAAATATTGATATGTTTGCTGATGATGTTACTCTGTATTCAAATAATCATAATGCACGATGTTTAGAAAATACCCTAAATGCAGATCTTTGTAAGATCGAAAAATGGTGTGCTCAAAATCAAATGGTTTTAAATGTAGATAAAACAAAATGTATGTTAATGGGAACACAGCAAAGAAAATCAAAATTAGATAATCCAAATTTACAACTTTATGCCTCAGACAAAACAATTGAAATTGTTGAAACGGGGAAAATTCTTGGTGTACATATTGATGATAAGTTACAGTATGCAAATCATATTGACTCTGTTTGTAAAACGGTTAATTATAAGTTATTTACGCTTCGTAGGATTAAGAAATTTCTCCCTCTTCATACCAGGAAACTTTATTACAACGCTTATATTTTACCATCTATTAACTATTGTTTGACTGTTTGGGGTAATGCCCCCAAGCAGGACATGGACAGACTATTTAAATTACAGAAAAGGGCAGCAAGTATTATCCTTGATGCAAGTCCTGATTCTTCTTCTAAACCACTGTTTGAGAAACTTGGGTGGTTAACAGTTTATGAACTAGTTGATCTATACAAATACATATTATTATACAAAATTTTCAGTGGAATGACTCCCGAATATCTTCGTAATTTATTTGAATTTCAGTCTTCAACTTCTTATAACCTGCGATCCGAAACTAATTATGACCTTAGATTACCAAAATTTCGTACAAACTTATTCAAGACCTCCTTTCAGTATTCAGGTGTACATATGTGGAATAAACTTCCCCAACACATTAGATTCTCTCATTCTCTTCGAACATTCAAGCGTAATGTGGAAAATTACATTATCAGCTGTCGTACAATCATTTGAGCATAATAAGAGTTCAATATCGTATATTGTACTGTTATTGTTAAGATGTGTCTGTATTTGAACACTCTAATCATAATTCAGTGATTGTAATTCTCAAACCTATATAACATGTACTTAATTGTATGTGATTATGATGAATTGTATCCTGATAAAGTGTATATATTTTGTATTTGATATATGTACATATATATAGAGGGCCCTGGGGAAGAATAGTGTATGCACTAACCAGGTTACCTTCTTTAAATAAAGTTTTATTATTATTATTATTATTATTATAGAAACTTAAATTAGATTTTCTATGATATTTATCATTTGTTTCTTCGTTCATAATTTTCCTATTTATATAGAATACCATATTGTACCATATGCATCAGTTGCTCTGTGGTTTTATAGTAAACGATACTAATAATTCGATTGATAGAGTTAATTGACTTTACTTGAGTAAAAGGCACAGATTATAGGCATGTTATAGGGGTCTGGAATAATTTCACATAAAATGGTTTAAACAATGAAAATTAAAGTTCAATACTTTTGACGTAGTGCTAATTATTTTTTTTTCAAATTAATTCCTTTGATTTTATTCCAGCATTCGTCATCAAGTTAATAATGTACGTGAAATCAACATAGAAGAATTGACAAAGTATTAGAAATTGGACTTTTTTAAAAAATGCGCACTCGTGAAAATATTAAAAAATCCAGTCCCACTCGTGAAATGAATTCCATATTTAACTGCAAAATATTGAATATCCTCTATTTATTAAATTCTTTTAAAAACTTTTTCTCTTCTTCTCTATATGAACCCTTGCATTCTTAGCTAACAAACGGAGTATATGGTTATCTTAACGAGGCCCGATCTAGTTGAAAATTACGAAAACGGAATGGTAAAAAATTTTAATTCTTGGAAATATATTTGTATGTTTTATGCTTAGAAAAATTAGAATGAAATTTTGTTACCTTGCCGTTATTGTAGTCAAATGAGGGCACTGTCAAGATATGGACCATTTGTCGTGTTTTTATACACAATTACATACTAAAACTCTTCAATAAACAAAGAAATTTACAAATTAAAAAAAATACATGATGAAATTCCTTGTTTTTCACATATTTCATGCAATTTTCATTCTTCTTATAAAAAATGAAAAGAAACTTGGAGGTAGCCTTTATTGC
>NW_026934491.1:0-60770 GCF_032062105.1 Saccostrea cuccullata | reverse complement strand
CGTTTTGGGGGCACATAATAACTCCTGAATTTTTCTCATCAATAACTCCTGAATTTTCCCCTTCAATTCGAGCATTTCTGCATTGCAGAGAGCTGATGTGTGTTATGAGATAATAAATCATGTGTGAACTTTCTCAGTTTAGCGGAATCATGAACATTTTCGGCGAGATGAATGTTTTGTATACAGTGGTGATCAAGGCTTTGCGAACCATCAGGAGCGGATCAAAGAATTTATGAATGAATAAAAACTATGGAAATGACGTACCAATTTTTTAATTTATACTTGCACTATCTAATGAAATGAATAATATACAAGTGATAGATATACAAGAAAACGCGAAATGATAATAAATGCAGCTGACAATCGTTATTTTTTTTTTATATAGATAAAATAAAATATTTATAAATTCAAGAGACAAAACAGAAGGAGAATGAATGATGGCAAAATATCACATGACGGAAACTGAATTTTATGAATGAAGATTTAAAAAGTTACTTGTAAGTTGTATATGTTATATATCTGTGTATTCTACTTGGCTGTGTGCTTCATAAAGAGAGAGGGGGGGCGTCTTGAACATAGTAAATAGCCATAACGTTTGAACGGTAAGTACTAGGGCTTTCGTATTTCAAATATGTAATCCTTGTGAAAAGAACTTTTATTGGATACGACGAACTTTGACCCTTTGACCTAGACCTTGGAGAACACATGTGTACATCTGAATCTTTTTTTCTGTTTCGTTTCTATGGCAACCGTGAGCGACTCATTACAATTATTTTGAAAGTAGAAATCACTTTGACACATTGCAAGGAACAAACATTGAAAGTTTCAAAACGATTGCCTGAGTAGTTATTGAGAAAATCGAAATTAAAGAATTTTAACTAACGATCTCGTTGCTAGCAACGAGAGGTCTTCCGTCCGATTCAGGAAAAAAAATCTCGTATAATCGAGCTGAAAAGTAATTCAAAATTTTGGTCGCAAAGAGTATTCAACCCATGTCGCCTTTTTCTGTTTTATCCCCAACGCGCAAACCATAAAGCTTTTGGGAGTACTGTTCTAAGTATACTTGTGTGTATACTTTTGCAACAGTACACCTGTCTAAGAATCATAAGAGGCGGGTCACTATTAATAATTTGCGCCAAATGCCTCGAGTAAATATTCGCGCATTTTCATACATTTTATTTGCTAAAAACTCGACTCCGCAGAACCATAGTAGGTTTACTAGAGGTCCATTCCCCATCACGGGGAAGACCTTACCTGAACATTGGCACCATGTGTATAATCCGCACAGCCTATTTATGAGAAAATGAAATGAATATTTTTTAGTGTTTAAGAAAACGTTGAACCTACGCTTGCAAAAGTTCTAAGACATTCAAAGATATTTAATTTCTTCTTTATCAAATCAAGAAACTGATTATACGTTAAATCAGCAAATAGGGGCCTTTACTTATGCCATGAATATCACAGAAAAAGATTCAAAAGATTGGTCGCAAAGAGGATTGAACCCATGTCGCCTTTTTCTGTTTTATCCCCAACGCGCAAACTATTAAGCTTTTGGGAGTACTGCTCTAAATATACTTGTGTGTATACTTTTGCAACAGCACACCTGTCTAAGAATCATAAAAGGCGGGTCACTATTAATAATTTGCGCCAAACGCCAGGAGTAAATATTCGCGCATTTTCTTTGAACTTATTATGGTTTGATAATAAAAAAATAAATAAAACGTTCTACTCGCCTTTATTTTATTTCGACGTTTAAAAAGTCTTTGTACACATTACATATATAATCAAGCCCAGTTACACTTAAGTAGTGAAACGAAAATTAAGTGTTAAGATTAACACTGAATTGCAACGTACTACTACATGATAGTCCAAGTAGTTTTGTTTACATTTCATGATTTGTATGTCAGAATGGATTTTAATCAAACGCTCAGCTGCCTCCATAAACCCCAATTGCGAAATGACGGAATTGACAAAGACAGCCGCCATCTGGGGCCCGCTTCAGATTTTCAAATATTAATATCTAGAATTCAGATAAGTCAATTTTCAAACAACTTAGATATTTATAATCTAATTGTTAAGATGAATACTTTTGATCAATAATGTATACCAAAGAATTGATCATTAGAGAGTTATAGACAAAAGACTTTTGGCCCCTCTTAGCCCCTAATTTGAAGGGTCAGCCCTATTTTTTTTATATCAAATGAAAGGTCTTGTGATATTGAACTTTTTGTCTTCAATATGTTTTAACAAATTATGAACAGGAGTGAAGATATGAGACAAAATGCGTCAAATTTTGTGAGATATTTCTGAGACATTTTTTCGGCCCTACCGAACTTCGGTGCCTTTTGCGCTAGAAAAATTTGGAGACCCAATTACAACTCGCCAAACCTTCCTCTATTTTTCCTGAAAATCTCAAGTCCATATCTTAAGTCGTTTCGGAGGAGTTTCCTGGACAAGCCGACCCTCTAAAAATCAGAAAATCGTCCATATCTCACGACCGGAAGTGAGATAATCAAAAAGGAAAAAAACCTATCAAGATCAATTGAATATCTTTCAGATCTGAAAGTTTGGTAGAAATCGGACGAGCCATCTCTTAGAAATCGCTTGCACAAAATCGGTTGGAAGAATAATAATAATAATAGGGAAAAAGAAACCGAACGAAAACAAGAAGGTCTTCCGTTGGAGACGGAAGACCTTAACTAGTGCTAATTGTAAAGCAACGGGGACCGTTACAAGATTTTCCCCAAAAATGCTTTAATCCCCAAATTTATGTTAATTATTGCTCCCTTTTGGTGCCATATTCCCTGTTATCTCATATTAAATAAGAAATACTTTATAGAATTTAGACTTAATCAAGGTCTTCCAAGAAAAATACAAAATATATTTAAAAAATAGGCATTGCACGCGTGTTCATGTGCGTAACGACAAAATATTTCATAAAAAGTTATCTTGTCTACACTATCTTAAATTTTAATAATATCAAAGCATTTAATCCAAACGGTTTTTGAGTACATTAAAAAAAAAATGACAAAATCATTCGAGTGTATTTTTTATTTTAGATTTTTTGATGTTCTATCAGACTCATTTCATGAAAATCACTGTTTCACGTGCAAGCAAAATCGTGCATAATGAAGAAAAATACACCTTCTTCCGCTGAGGAGTCCCTTATATTTATCCAAGTTCCGTAAATCTCATCCTGTTTGGTTGAAATTAAAAGAGAGTTATAGCCATTTGAAGTTTCAGCCAATTCAGAAATTTTAGCAGCACACGTGCATGCGTGTGATTTCATGGATATTTTCTATATACATATTTTAGGATATCGTAATGCATTTTTGACTATGTTTTAAATTTCAAAGCATTTCGTCAAAAAACAAAGGAGATATAGCCATTTAAAGTTTTAGCCAATCAGATTGCAGCACGTGCATATGCGCATGCTTTTATTAAAATTTTAATATATCATGCTTTCGTAGATCTTCATAATGTAGGACCATGTTCAAAATTTCAAAAGATTATGACAAGAAACAAGAAAGATATTGAGACTTTAGTTTCAGCCAATCAGAGCGAAGCGCACGTGCATGCGCGTGAGATCTTGCTATTTTGACCATGCCATCTTGTCTATAATACTAATGTATCCGGCAATTACATTATGAGTTGCAAAGCATTTTATCAAAAAATAGAAAAGTTCGCGACAATATCTATTATAATTGGTTATTTCAAGTGTTGCACGTGCGCGCTCTTTTATCAGGAAAATTTTAATTGATTTCAGAACGACCGGAGGTGTAACTTACCAAGATTATTGATGTTACTTTAAACATTTAAAGTCTCAATAACATTTACAAAAATCATTTTTATTTTTTCATCACTTCCTGTGACGACCGGAAGTGGCAGCAGACGTATCTTACCTTATACTTGTTGCCCAATCTTTATGGTTTATTATTCATATAAGAGTAACAGTTTAAGAGGTCTCGTAATGTTAACTTCTCATTTTGAGGACAAGAAATCACGTGACCGGAAGTAAATATTAAAAAAATATTTTTGAGGTTACTCTAGACACTTAAGTCTGAATAAAATGTCCTAAAATCATTCTAAATACTCTTTTTATAAAAGATATTTATGTGATATGATTATACTAAATTTATGTAGTTTTTCTCTCATAACCCGAAGTTGTTGTTTTTGTTTCTAGTGGGACTGGCATATTTAAAAACTACAAAAAAGATGCTTAAATGTTTGACTAAGAAGATTCTATAAAGAAAAGTTTCAATATTTGATTTATTCCATCACTTCCTGTGACAACCGGAAGTGACGGCGGAAAATGTTAACCAAAATGGATTTGCCTACTCATCAAGATCTATCAATCCTATAAGTTTGGTGTCTTAATTTCTTACCATTTACGAGATCTAGCTATGATAACTTCTCATTTTGAGGACAGGAAATCAGGCGACCGGAAGTGAATATTTTTTAAAAATATTTGAAGTTACTGTAGACATTTGCAGTCTGAATAACATATTCAAAAAAATCATTACAAATACTTTATCTATAAAAAGTATTTATGGAAAAGAAATGTACTCAAATTACGTAGTTTTTCTCTTATAACCGGAAGTTTACGTTTTTTTACCGGTGGTACTGATACTAAACTACAAATAAGATGCTATAATAGGATGCAAAAAAAGTTTTTATTTTCACTTTCTTTGAACACTTCCTGTGAACCGGAAAATATCTTGAAACTACAAATAAGATGCTATAATAGGATGTAAAAAAAATTTCAAAAAAGAAAAGTTGAAATTTTTGACTTTCTTTGATCACTTCCTGTGACGACCGGAAGTGACGGCGGGCAATTTTTCTTATCCCCGGTGATTCTGCGTACTCATCAAGATCTAACAATCTTACAGGTTTTTTGTGTTAATCTCTTACCGTTTACGAGATCTAGCTATGATAACTTCTCAATTTGAGGACAGAAAATCACGCGATTGGAAGTCAATTTTGCAAAGATTTTTGACTTTCCTGTAGACATTTGATATCTGAATTACATATCCAAAAATCGTTACAAATAGTCATGTATAAGAAATATTTAGGGGGAAGAAAAATACAAAAATTATGCAGTTTTTCTCTTATAACCGGAAGTTGACGCTTTTGTTTCCACTGGGACTGATATATTTTAAAAACACAAACAAGTTGTAATAATGTCATGCCAAAAAAGTTTCAAAAAAGAAAATTTGAAACTGCGTCATTTTTCCGAGATGACGTCACATTGAATAGTAAATAATGTGTGGGAATTTTGTGGTATTTTGAAGACCTTATATTAATTTTGATTTTTTGGAACACTTCCTGTGACGACCGGAAGTGACGGCGGACAATCTTAACCCGTATGATTTTGACTTCTCATCAATATCTACCACTTGTAAAAGTTTGGTGTCTTAGTCTCTTACCGTTTACGAGAACTAGCTATGATAACTTCTCATTTTGAGGACAGGAAATCACATGGAACCGGAAGTGAATTTTACAAAGATAGTTGATGTTACTGTAGACATTTCCAGTCTGAATAACATATCCAAAAACCGTTGCAAACACTTTATCTATGAAAAATATATATTGGAAAGAAAATACTCAAATTATGTAGTTTTTCGCTTATAACCGGAAGTTGTCGTTTTTGTTTCCGGTGGGGCTGATATATTTCAAACAACAATTAAGATTCTATAATGTGATGCAATAAACGTTCCATAAAAGAAAAGTTGAAATTTTCGATTTTTTTGATCACTTCCTGTGACGACCGGAAGTGACGGCGGACAATCTTAACCCGTATGATTTTGACTTCTCATCAATATCTACCACTCCTGTAAGTTTGGTGTCTTCATCCCTTACCGTTTTCGAGATACAGCTATAATAACTTCTCATTTTGAGGACAGGAAATCACGCGACCGGAAGTGAAATTTACAAAGATATTTTACGTTACTGTAGTCATTTGCAGTCTAAATAACATATCCAAAAATCATTACAAATACTTTATCTATAAAAAATATTTATGGGAAAGAAAAATACTGAAAATATGTAGTTTTTCTCTTATAACCGGAAGTTGTCGTTTTTTTTTCCGGTGGGACTGACATATTTCGAAACAACGAATAAGATGCTATAATGTACTGCAAAAAAGTTTCAAAAAAGAAAAAGTTGAAATTTCTGATTTCTTTGATCACTTCCTGTGACGACCGGAAGTGACGGCGGACGATGTTAACCCAATTGGTTTTGCCTACTTATCAAGATCTATTAATCATATAAGTTTGGTGTCTTTATCTCTTACCGTTTCTGAGATATGACTCGGACAAAACTTTTTTGAAAAAAGCGGAAATCGGACATATCTGACGACCGGAAGTGAATTTTGAAAAACTGAAAACTGCATTTGGAAGATATTTTAACTCTCTATCATCCCTGAAAATTTCATCTGAATCCGTCCAGTCATCTCTGAGAAATCGTCAAAACAAAAAGGCAAAAAAATAATAATAATAATAATAATAAAAAGAAAAAACAGTAGAATCACTATAAGGTCTTCCGTCTGAAACGGAAGACCTTAATAATAAGAAACAGAGTAAAAACAATATGTTCCCAAACTTCGTTTGGGGAACATAATTAGATATCAAGCATCTGAAATGAACACGATTTAAAAACTCTCCTCAAATTATTTCCTGATGTCTGTGCCAGATAGTTGTACGGGTCGCTAAATAAATCAGACCTAAGTTAGATATTTTCATTTCACTCTGTATGTTTTCTAACAAAATGAAATCAAAGGCACAAGCTGCACCCATTTTGTTAACATTTAAAGGTCATTAGTTATTTATGCTGAATCTCATTTCATTGTTTAACTTAATAAATCGGACGTAGAAAAGTTCAGTATGAAAAATATCTGCATTATATTTCATGCAAATCAGGGAGAAGACAATCATCAACCATACCAAGATAACGTAAACATCTGGTAAATATTCCATTTCTGTATGTCAAAATCGATTAATCCAATTAACACACGTATGCGGTCTTTTGATGGGGATCAATAAGGGATTCATACTTAAATAGTTTCATGACTTGTGTGTAATATGGAGTATGGAGGAATTCATTGGTCAGGTATTCCTACATTGATTGGTACATTTGTATATTATGTGTCTTGTTGATGTTTGAAGTTTGATGGTCATTGATGAGGTTTTAATTTAATTACTTGATTTCATTGTGGTGAGTTGTATCAGGTAAATTGGTTTTTATTTATATTTCATGGTTACTATAATTGTACATACTTCTTTGGAAATGTCAGGAGCCATTTCAACGAAGAGGGGGAGTATGTAACCAGGGTTATGTATTATTTAATGCCTTTAATTACTATACTAGCGCTGCGTATATGTGAGAATGTGGTGTGAAAGACTTTGTGTGAATGAGGTTGTTGTTATTTTTAGACACTAGACGGACAGTCACATGACTTTATCCTATTCACCAAATTCCCGCTTTCACGCACTAACATCGGGCACTCTGAGCCTAGCCGTTGAATTGGTTAGATGTGTACTCTACTCTATAGTCAATAACAGATAGTAATATTTGTAATTCCTGTGTGTGTCCCGGTAAGAATCTATTCTAAAGTAAAGTCTATTATGTTTTAATTATCTGTCTAAATGTCTGTCTATGTGTCGTCTATATGTTGTGTGTAATTGTAATATTTCAGGTTTTTGACGTCTTATTTCAACATTAATAAATATAATATTGAACCTGAACCAGATTGTTAGTTCTGATGTTTTACCACTGGCTACAATAATAAAAATAGTAGTTTCCCCAAAATACTTTAAATCTAAGTAAACATTTTTTTAGTTCTTCATTTTATTTGCTGGTGAATGAAATAGAATAAACACACATAAATATTAATCAATAAAATAAAAAAAACCTAGTCGCTTTTCAAATGAACCAAAAATGTAGTCTATACAAATCACAGAGTATAAGAATAAGTTTTAGTACAATTTATCATGACTTTGTTCTATCGTTTTTCTGTCGATCGTACGAAGAAAACTCGAAATAGAAGCACGAATGAAATTTAGAAGAACAATTGTGTATAATTTATGCTTGTGAGGTTTATTTGTCAAATGAGCGTTTAAAAATAATGTAAAATTTATAGGCAGGTGCATAAGGGTTGTATGTGTTTTGTTATATTGAATTGTTAAATGCACATTCTTTTCACCATACGGTTTTTCACTAATTCTGGTCTGCGTGACGCAGTAGCGAGAGCTTCTGCTCTAGAGCCCTTCAGTCATGATTTCGAATCCTGTCATGGGACGTGAAGATGATACCATTTCGGCCGAGGTCCCTTATTGCAGTAACTTCTGGAACGAAAAGATCCCTCACTGTTCAATGGGTAGAAATGTGCCGAGTAAAGGACTAAATTTAATATTAATTCGTAAATCTCAACCAACAAGTGGTGCCTCTCCATTACAATATTTTTCCACTGGATATAACAGTGTTATATGACCTTACACGTTCTGCCATATATATTTTTTATAATACACGTTCATAGGACGGTCGAAAATACAATTGCTAAATTTACCTAGTAGTACAGTGATGTACAGTATTCATATGCCGGCTCATGTACAGCTGCTTTAACAAATCCTCTAAAACTGTCTATAGAGTCAGACCCCCATGGCAAGTTAAACATAAACATCTCATTAACAGTTAGGAATGCCGATGCTTAATGTAGCGCCGTTGAGCGGTAAACGGCTAAATTAATCCATTATTCAAGAAATGGTAAACAGGAAAATATTCTTCTGTCTGAAAATCTCCTCCTTGTTTGATTGATTGTATATTGTTTAACGTCCCTCTCGAGAATTTTTCACTTGCCGGTGGAGGGCTACAAATTTTGTCCTATTCTCGGCACTCAGGGCCTTGAGCAGTGAAGGATCTTTTTCGTACCAGCACCTACTGCGACACGGGGCCTCGGTTTACAAGGTCTCACCCGAAGGACCGGTCTCCACGTCCCACAGTAGGATTCGAACCCGCGACGTAAGGATTGACTCCTTACTTCGCGACTCTAGATCAGACGCTCTAACCACTGCGCCGCGCGGGCGACTCTCCTTGTTTGAAATAAAACCATTACTAAGTTTTATATACAATTTATTTTCAGGAACAGGTACCCGCAAAACACATCACAATATTAATATTTAGACAATAGTCTAATATCTTCTGAACGCTTTATGTACATGTAAATCTCAAGTAAAACAGTGACTATACTAATAAATTCCCAAAGACACTGCGACTACACTAATAAATTCCCAACGCAACAGGGTCTGTACTGAAAAATCCCCAAGACAACTGTGGCTAACTGACCCAAAATTCCACCAATATATATACCTGCTGGCCGATGTTCATAAAGAGCATCGCCTTCAAAACAAATGAGTTGCGTAATGGTCAAGCTAACTGATCCTCGCGAGGAGCATCAAGTAGCTATGTCTAAAAATAGTTATATAAACAATGAGTGACAGTTAAATAATTATGTAAACTAAACACTTATTTTTCCCAGTTAAACTAAATTACTACAACTCCCCCACAATTAACTTTTGATTCCGTTCAAAAGATAAAAAATAAAATAATACACATAAACATCAGTAAACATTACTTGAGACAATATTTACAGTCAAATGTTTTTAGTTTTTTTTAGGTCACCTGAGTAAACTTAGGTGACCTATTGCCATCTGTTTTCGTCCGTCATCGTGCGTCGTTCGTCGTGCGTCATGTGTTAACATTTGAACATTTTCAGCTTCTTCTCTGAAACCACTGAACCAATTTCAACCAAATTTTTCACAAAGCATCTACGGGTGAAGGGAAACAAAAATTGTGAATTTTATGGTCCTCGCCCCCTGGGGCCTGAGGGATGAGGCCAAAACCACTAAAATTAATGCAATCTTTAAAAATCTTCTTCTTTACTCCTGGACATCAAGCAGTCAAACTGTTTGCATGATTGTAATCAGCATTGAGTCCTTTACCATAATTGTGAAATTCATTGCCCTGGGGTCAGGGGTACTTGTGCTAGGGTGGGGCTAAATAAGTTTATAGTGAAAATGCATTATTTTTTTGAAAATCTTCTCTGCTCCTGGGTATTAAATAAACTAATTAAGTACATAGTTATGATGAGCAAGAGTGCCTCTACCAAAATTGTGAATTTTATGGCCCAAGGGTCAGGGGTTCTTATGTTAGGGCGGGGCTCTATTGATATAGTGAAAGTAAATGAATTCTTTGAAAATCTTCTTCTTTGCTCCTGGGTATTAAATAAACTAACTAAGTACATAGTTATGATGAGCAAGAGTGCCTCTACCAAAATTGTGAATATTATGGCCGCAGGGTCAGGGGTTCTGGTGTTAGGGCGGGGCTCTATTGATTATATAGTGAAAATACATGAATTCTTTGAAAATCTTCTTCTCTGCTCCTAGATTTTATATAAACTAAGTACATAGTTATGATGAGCAAGAGTGCCTCTACCAAAATTGTGAATATTACGACCCCAGGGCCAGGGGTTCTGGTGTTGGGGGGGGGGGGGGGAAATTGATTATACATGTATAGTGAAAAAAAATTAAATCTTTGAATATTTTCTTCTTTGCACCTAGGTTTTAAGCAGATGAACTACCTATATAGTTATGAGCAAGGGCCCTAATCTTCAAGAATTGTAAATTTCAAGGCCCCACGGTCAATTGTACCATAGAGGGGGTGGGGTGGGGGGGGGGCTGTACTTGTATACTGAAAATGAATGAATTGTTTGAAATGTGCTCCTTGGTATTAATCAAATATTTTTGAAAAGCATGAATGCCTTTCCATAAATTGTACAATGTGTGGATCTAGGCCTTAGAGTCAAGGGTTCATGTGTGGTAGCGGCACTACTCATTATTGCTGAATATTACTGATTTGTTGAAATGCATTTTTTGTTCCCCTACCCTGCCTATGGGTATCAAGCAACCAAACTAAGGAACTGTTAAGTGTATAGTTATGATGACCAAATTGTAAATGCTATAGCATCTGGCTTAAAACATGGATCAAATTCAATCACTGGAAAGTTGTTGAATAATGCTCAGGTGACCTATAAGGCCCATGGGCCTCTTGTTTCACAAATGGCTAAAGTCTCCATACGCGAATCTAATATAACCTTCCTCGAAATGTTTCGGTATCTCGGATAACAACCCCGAAGCCACACTTTCATAGTCAATGTCACTAGGTGTTAAATCCTCGGAATAAACCACACGAGTGTCCCGGCTCGCCTCCATAGTACCGTCAGGGTAATTCCAGGTAGTTTTGTTAAGTAACAAACACACAGTTGATTTTGTCACGGTGGAATTGTCACGCGCTGTATCACTACTTTCATCACTACTTCTGTCTCTGGATTCCGTTTCTCTTGTCAGTCTGATCCTCATCGAATCTGACTTCTGCGTCACTGTCGGCCACAACAATCATCTCGAAATGCATTTTTTGTTCCCCTACCCTGCCTATGGGTATTAAGTAACCAAACTAAGGAACTGTTAAGTGTATAGTTATGATGACCAAATTGTAAATGCTATAGCATCTGGCTTAAAACATGGATCAAATTCAATCACTGGAAAGTTGTTGAATAATGCTCAGGTGACCTATAAGGCCCATGGGCCTCTTGTTTCACAAATGGCTAAAGTCTCCATACGCGAATCAAATATTACCTTCCTCGAAATGTTTCGGTATCTCGGATAACAACCCCGAAGCCACACTTTCATAGTCAATGTCACTAGGTGTTAAATCCTCGGAATAAACCACACGAGTGTCCCGGCTCACCTCCATAGTACCGTCAGGGTAATTCCAGGTAGTTTTGTTAAGTAACAAACACACAGTTGATTTTGTCACGGTGGAATTGTCACGCGCTGTATCACTACATTCATCACTACTTCTGTCTCTGGATTCCGTTTCTCTTGTCAGTCTGATCCTCATCGAATCTGACTTCTGCGTCACTGTCGGCCACAACAATCATCTCGTCACTGTCGGCCACAACAATCATCTCGTCACTGTCGGCCACAACAATCCTCTCGTCTTCAAGGCCGCAGAAATCCAACAGTTCATCGGCCCGATCTTCAAAGTCGTTCGTGTTTACGGAAATGATTTCTAAGTCTTCCAACAAATCACAATTTTGGGGCGAGACGTCCGTACAAATGATCTCGTCCTCGTCCGTTGAAATATCTTCCTAATGGTCGCTCAAATCATATACAGGCTTCTTTGATGAATGATAGTAGTCTCTGTTACATGTAACACTGTTTCCTTGAGTCTGTTCCATCTCTTCACTCACACTCATTTCAC
Source organism: Saccostrea cuccullata (assembly GCF_032062105.1). Lineage (NCBI taxonomy): Eukaryota > Metazoa > Mollusca > Bivalvia > Ostreida > Ostreidae > Saccostrea > Saccostrea cuccullata. Next base: position 48,455 of record NW_026934491.1, on the reverse strand, counting down.
TAAGTTTAGGCACGTTATTGTCGTGTCTCTTTAAGTTGGACGATCGTAGAAAAAGTTGCCGGCAAAAGTTACATTTTAGCGATTGCACTTTAGACTTGTGTTGTTCTTTTAAATGTCTTCTCAAATTGCACTGATGATTAACAAAAATCCACAAATATTGCTTAAAAATCCCATCTAATCTATTAGTAAAATCCAAACTGAAAGTGTCAATCTCTGAATCTCAACGGTCTTTTAACTAGTCGACCAAATCGAGTCGTCATGGTATCGGGACATTTAGGGCGGTCCTTGGACACTTGCACTTGCTTATCGTAATTTGATTGGCTGCCGGCATGTGACTGTTCTGCTTCGGTAGCACTGGTCAAAGGGGTGACTGGCATGAACTTTAACGAGGCCCGATCTACTTGATCTGCGCATACGTTTTAACGCAGTGTCGACTCAGGCACGTCACAATACCCTTGAGTGCCGTCACAATTGAACACAATAACGTCACAATTAAAATGACGTCAAATTGCGCTAAAATGTTTCGCTGATCTTGCTTACCTGCTAGAAAATCTAGTAGATTTATAGACTGTGCATTGAAAGCTGGCATTTCTATCATTTTTTTTTTAAATATTTAAATTATTAAACAACATTGGAACCTAGTTAATTTTGAGGGATCATTTTGGGTACAGATTCATTAATTTTATCTTGTTTTATTTCAATTTGTGAGTTTAAAAAAACAAACAATGCAACCAAAAGTAAACGATTTTACTCTTTCTCTTGAACATGTTGAAGTGTTTATACACACTCTTTTTACTACGGACTTAAATATGCATGGGTTATCTTCAGTTTTAAAAAATAAAATAAGTCTATAAATAATTTAAATGCAACCCCCGCAATATTCTATTTTTCTATATATTACCTGATATCAGTAAAAAGCGTAATTTTGTCGTCTTCCCCCCCCCTTCCTCCCTCTACCCCCTTTTCTACACGTAAAACAACGTCGCGTGTTAAGAGAAACATAAAGCATGGCGAGAAAATTATTTCATAATGTAAGAATTATTTATTTTTCAGAAACTAATACAGTATTGCAATCGTTTGTTGGTGTTATGTAAACCCATTGCGACCTATAAAATACGTAGTTGGATAGAATAAATCCAAATTTTGTCTTTTGACATGCCCCCTTTTCACTGCAATAAAGGCAACCTCCAATTTTCTTTTCATTTTTTATAAGAAGAATGAAAATTGCATGATATATGTGAAAAACAAAGAATTTCATCCTGCATTTTTTCTAAATTTTGTAAATTTCTTTGTTTATTGAATAGTTTCAGTATGTAATTGTGTGTAAAAACACGACAAATGGTCCATATCTTGACAGTGCCCCCATTTAACTACAATAAAGGCAAGGTAACAAAATTTCATTCTAATTTTTCTAAGCATAAAACATACAAATATATTCCCAAGAATTCAAGTTTTTTATCATTCCGTTTTCGTAATTTTCAACTAGATCGGGCCTCGTTAAACGAGTGCGGTCGGGTCTCTCGCTCGCAGCTGGCACGCGTCGGTAGCGCACATCTGGTGTCTCGCCACTTATGTATTCGGATTCTTCAGACTGAAGAATTTGTCGCTGGTCCCCTTTTGTGCGGTTTAAGATTGTCGACATGAACTACTGGTTTTGATTGTGAGGAATGTCGTATTTGATAAAGTACATCACTCAACCGTTTTCAATAATCCACGGGTGTGTCCATTTTCTGGCTAATTTTATTTTAGTTCCTTCAGCTACTTTTGTTTGACTTCGTCTCACTAAATCACCAATGTCGTAATTAATTTCACGCACATTTCGATCGAAATACGATTTTTGTTTTAAAGAAAATTTCTTTGAAATTTTCCTGGCATATTCGTGAATTTCAAACAGTTTTTCTTCTGACAAATGGACACACTCTGTTTTGTTCAGCTCGATCTCTGGACACAGGTGTATTTTCATCTCCGGTAAAAACATAAATCGGCAAGCCAGCTTCTCGTCCAAATACTAATCTGTATGGTGAAATTCCTATCGTCTCATGCGGGGTAGTGTTGTATGCAAGAATAATTCCATCAATATAATTGTCCCAATCTGTCTGGTTTGCACTAATATACTTTGAAAGCATGTCTTTTATTGTGCAATTCATTCTCTCCACCATTCCAACAGACTGTGGGTGATACGGTGTGGTTCTGGTTTTGTCAATTTGCAATAATTTGCACATCTGCTGAAAAAGTTTACTTTCAAATTGGTTTCCTTGGTCAGAGTGAATTGTGCCTGGGCATCCATATCGCTTAATCCAACCTTCGAAAATAACTTCGGTCACTGTTTTAGCTTCGATATATATTCATTAACGGATATATCTCAGTAAACTTGGTAAAATAATCCATCACTACTAAAATGTACGCATATCCGTGTTCTGAAATCTCTTAGCCAAGTTATATTGAAATCAAATGAAAACTGTAGGAGGAGTAGCATTTTAAAGGAATTTCACAGAAAATTCTATTTTTAGTAACCACGGCAACACCGTTCATCGAAATCAAAAACCGTTGCACTATTTTATGTATCTTAGTGTAGTCTACTTGTGTGCCAAGTTATATTAAAATCAGACCAAAACTGTAGGAGGAGTAGCGTTTTGAAAAATTGTTTACAGACACACGGACAGACAGACGGACGGACGACGGACACCTTACTATCGCATAAGCTCTTCTGGTCTCAGACCAGTAGAGCTAAAAAAATGAATGGTTTGAAATCTGCTCCTTGGTATTAATCAGTTATCAAGGCCTAAGGATCAGGGGTTCATGTGTGGTAGGGGCACTACTGATTATTGCTGAATATTACTGATTAGTTGAAATGCATTTTTTGTTCCCCTACCCTGGGAGTGGATATTAAGTAAAGAAACTAAGCAACTGCTAAGTGTATTGTTATGATGATCAATGGTGCCTCTTTCAAAATTGTGAATGCTATAGCATCTGGCTTAAAACATGAATCAAATTCAATCACTGGAAAGATGTTGCATAATGCTCAGGTGACCTACAAGGCCCATGGGCCTCTTGTTTCTCTAAGCTACCTTCTGTGATTTTGACACTGATTTGGACCTTGAGTACAGTCTTTTTCTTATTGTTTTTTACCTACCTTTACTTGACATAATTTTTTAATTTTCCCCCGAAATTTAATGTAGTGATGATTCTACACTTGACCCTATTTTTCTTGGGCACCGAAGATGATCTTGATCTGGACTTTGAGCCTGTTGTTTGGTTTTAGTTTTGGGGATTGACTTTCTTTGTCTGTGCAAGTAATGCTTGAGTATCAGTGGCTGAATGTCTAAAGAAGGATATGGAGATAACGAATAGTATTCAATGTCATAGTCCATAAAACAAAACAAAATAGGAGCAGAGCAAACACGGACCTGAAACATCAGAGGTGGGATCAGGTTCCATGTATATCGAACACGTTTGTCGTCATTTCATAAAATAATTCGCATTAAGTGTTACTATCTGTCATAAAAATACACTTTTCTTGAACTAACAAAAATTATATGTAAACATTTTCTGCTTTATAATCCAAATTATCAGTAAAGTTAGGTTTTTAAAAATTTGCCATAAAAAAAACATGATATTTGGCACAAATCTTCAATATATATTATTACGTGTTTGATTTAAGTTGAATATTTCACATATGTCATACCTTCCAACACTGCAGAATTCTTTAATTCTACATAGCTTCTTAACCTTCTTCAAGGGAATTTTTTTCCAACTCTCTTGGATTCTTCTTTTCTTTGATGAATCTTGGACTATTATCAGCTGGTGGCCATAAAACAAAATCATTCTTTAGCCAGGTGTCTGAAACTGTCTCCTCTTCTACAATTCCCCATCCATTCACAAAACTCTTATCTATGACATTTTGAATAAACAACAAGTATGCAGTTTAATCAACAGAAAAAACTAGACATGTACTTCTAGCATGCTACATTTCCTGGCCTGTAGTCTGTTCCTTCTACTCTTTACTCTTTCTTTTCTGTGATAGGCTTGATTGTAGAAAAACTTTCAGTCCAGTCTGTATAGTTGTCGCTTTCCATGTTCAGAGTGCTGTAATCCAGCAGATTCACTTCAGTCTAGTTGATGTTCCAGGTAAGTTGTTCCGCCGATGTATCTTTGAGTGAAGACTCTCTATTGTTCGAGAAAACTTGACATTTTCGGGCATCTTACGACTGGCACCACGGGGGTAAGACTCGTTGGCATTTGGATCTTAATTCTTCCATCTCGCTGATGGTTTCTTCCTTTCCTTGATCAATCGGTGGCCATAAAACAAAAAATCATACTCTAGCGAGGTGTCTGGAACCATCTCCTCTTCTTCATTTCCCCCTCAACTCACACAAATCTTATTTATGATATTTTGAGTAAACTAAAGGTATTTTGTTAATAAATAGTAAAAAAAATCCCTGTATTTCTAGCATGCTAAATGTATAAATAAGAATATATCGACGAAGCAAATACAATATTTCTAGACATTCTGAGTGTACAGTCATCAGAATTTTTATACTAGCTTCCATAATAAATATACTCAAATATGTTAGATATTATAAAATAAAGAAAATCGTCAAGGTATTGAATATACACATTTATTGCAGTGATCTCACTGTAAATGTTTTTACTTTCTTGAACAAAATATTGAAGACGCTCACGTGCATATTCTTGGTAAGAGTATCTTTGATTTTCAATTGAATCCAACACAATTTAAATTACCCACTGAAATATTTATGAAATGCTCATATAAATATTTAGATAGTTTTTCGCAATACAAAAGGCCCTATATACAACAAGAACTGCTTGTACTCAGTTGCATTCCAGCGTTCCGATTTTACTAGTGACATTGGCTGCCGTGCAAATTCTGGAGGCATTTTCCCACGTGCCATCAATTTGTCAGATATTTTCAGCAATGGTCTACATGAAAGTCTACAGTCTCTTGGTCCTTGTTCCAATTACCAAATTATGCGTTTAACAATTCCCAAGCAAACAAGATGCATATAGTGTATATAGACAAAAGCCAGAAACACAAAAAAGTTGTTATCTATCAAAGGTGAACGACCCATTTAGTAATCATCATTACTCGATTATGCTTGTAGGATCCTGGAATAGTGCAAGGTTCACAAGAGATATTAGAAAATGCTGTGTGACCTTTGATGCACTTAAAAATGATCTTGTAGGTGCGTCATAAAAAAAATTAAACGAGCAATGACACAGAAATTGTTTTATCTGTTTAATTTAAGTCACTGTCTTCCGTGACGTGGCCTTAGGTTGTATCGTTATCCTCCGTTCCAGTGATATTGGTGGTCACGGGCAGCAGGTGAGTTATAGTCAAGTTGACCTTCGCAGTACAGTCCGAAGTTCCTCTTCGTTCTTCACGGTACTGAAGATGTTCTGCCATTTTCCTGGCCTATAGTCTCTACCTTCTACTGTTTACTCTCTCTTTTCTGTGATAGGTTTGATTGAAGAGAAACTTTTATTCCAGTTTATATAGTTGTCGCTGTCCATGTTCAGAGTACTGTATCCAAGCGGATTCACTTCAGTCTGGTTGATGTTCCAGGTAAGTTGTGCCGCTGATGTATCAGTGAGTGAAGACGACCCTCCATTGTTCGGGAAAACTTTGTTTTCGGGCATGTTGCAACTGGCACTACGGTGGTAAGACTTGTTGGCATTTGTATCAGCAGCTTCATGGCATTGGTGGCTTGTACACTTTGTTTCATTTTAAGTATTTCTGTTACAGTCTTCATTTAATTTTCACTCATTTGCAGGGCGGTGATTCTGTATATGGCCAGATTGCGACTGAAGTTCAACCAGCTGGAAATACATCCTCCAGCATACACAAGAGAGTACTAGCATGGCCCAGATGGTGAAGGAGGGTGGGTAAGTCAACAATAAATTAGAATTCGTTGAACCGACGCTTTCTAAATATCACGTGATACTGCCTTGCGAAATGATTGGATAATTGCTCTTTAACTTTACGATGTAGCTAGAAACCCCAAGGGCTTGAAAAACCTAGCATTGCATTAATAACCAAGGCAAGAAAATGGGCATACAAATCACAAATTACATAAATGTCATTATTTACAATAATGTATCACTTTTAACCAATTACACCTTTTTTAAGTAATTTACTCTGATTATTTCATTAAATTAATAATTATTTATGGCCACTTTAATATCAACATCGCAACGTGTTCGAGCTTCCACATTCCATGCTACATGCATGCGTAGTTTTCATAAATTAAAAAGCATCGTATGAGAAGGAAGCCCGTCAGGCCTGTAACACTGACCGTCGACCAAAACAGAAGCTGGAAAGAGGGCTTTTGGAAAAGAACTTTCCTAATAAAAAGAATAGTTGGGAGATTATTGTAATCATAGGATGAAGACAAGGGGTCTTGGCGACAAAAACTTAGTTGGGAGATTAAAATAATCATTGGATGAAAAAGAAACGGAATCTCGGCGTCATTCCCGTAGGGCTCGCAGAGGTTCTTTTTTACAGGTTTGTTAATACAAGCTCGTAACTCGTACTTTCGTGAATTTCAAAGAAAAAAAATCTAAACATAAAATACACCTTCTACATATAAAAATAATTGCCAGTTGAAGTGCAAGTTGGAATGGAAGCGCAAAAAATATTTTGTTTGAAAGTTTGTCTCGATAACGCTTAAATTGGTGGATTTTCCTTTTATGGACCCCAATGCACAAAACGTCAATATTTCTACTTTAGGATTTCCGTCCCTAATAGGATCAGATTTTCTACCCTCAAATATCAATCAAGTACAATTTTCACTAATATTACCGGTAACGAACAAAGTTTGCATTGAAATCTCGATGAAAAATCATTTTTCTAAAATAAAAATTCAAAAAATAATAATTTCATTAAATACACCGTTGGGTAGATGCATGGAAGCAGTAGAAATAGAATGAAATTTAAAATAATTTTTTGCCCATACCAGTCTTTAAAGATTGATTTTTTTTTTTATAAATTAAAAATACAGGGAGATGTTCATATATCCACCAACTCGTACAGATTCTTGTCTTTATTTCCGAGCCTGGAAAAGGAATTGAGCTTGCTTTTGATAGAGGGAGGCCTCAACCATTTCAGGGGCACCAAACCTTTCATCTAGACGCTCACATATTTTTGTTACTCCCCATCTATAGTCAGAACCTATTGAAGTCCATATAGTTTTGGCGTGCATTGAAGAATCTCGGCCTAGCCATCGAATTAACAAGTCCAATTCTTCTGAAGGATTAATCTTCAGATCATGCATGATTTCTTTGAAATTCACTTTCCAAGAAGAATTGTGTTCTGGTTTATCACAAACTGTGAGTCTTGTCATCAAAAAGTCTTTCTTTGGAAGGAAAAAAGTAAGATCTGATGCCAAATTGTTATCATTACTTAGTGCATGACGACAAAATGGATCTTGGATGTGATGTAAGGTGAGTTACAGAGTTCATAATTTAAAGGATGAACTTTATGATTATGAAAATGTTCAGCCTTATATCGTACAGTGCGATCTGTTTCGAATCAGAACTTATCGAACGCCTCAAATGTTGACCAAGCCAAAGTCACAAAATATGGTTAATTCAGGCTGAGATGCTGACCAGGTCCTCCCGTAGATTCCTGGCCTTGATTGTAGAAGTGCAAATCCCTGGTTGAAATATTGTTCGACAGCTTTCGATTTGTCAACACGTAAAGGTCCTTTTAGTATAACTGTTTATGAACGTAGGTCGTATTGTCGGTGTTTCTACCTTGAGGTATTTTTACCCTGTGACCTTCCTACGTTTTACAGCACGAGATTCTGTTTTTCGAAGCCTTGTCGAATCAGACCAAATGGACCATTTAACAAAATAATTCCTCCCCATATTCTTCAAGGGTATCCCACCCATACATTTGTAAGCTATTTTAATGTGAGTGTTTTCTTTCGATTACTTGTCTTTTGTCTGTTTATGATATCACTAGCCTTTTCATTACTTTTGAGCTTATGGTAATCATCTGACATTAGTGGTTTACTTTCTGCTTTTGCAAGAGCCAATTTCACGTCTGATTTAGGGTACTTTTTATGCGCCCGGACCGATTGATCCGAGGAGTATATTGTTTTTGTCCTGTCCGTCTGTCTGTTTGTTTGTCTCCACAGCTGTGGCTGTAAGACATCTGAAGCGTCCTGCTAGGCCGCCTGTTCAGCTTCTAAAGCGTTCTGCTGAGCTGCCTGTTCAGCTTCAAAAGCGTCCTGCTGAGCTGCCTGATCGGCTGAACCTGCCGCGGCTGGTACTTGTCTTCTTAGCCTTCTGGCCCTGGCTGGTCGCCTCGCTCCAGCTGGTTCATTCATCTACAATATTTCTTAAGCAGACATGAACCTTATCAATAAAAATATTTCAGAGCTCTTAACCTGACCATTGAAAGCAACAATTTAAACTTTGATTCTTCCGTTAAAAAAATACACTCTTTAAAATTTAAATACTCAGTAATTGGATAAACTTGAATAAAATTCATATATCCTAATCGATGCTTGTAGTACAATTCTAGCCAACCTGACCGCTTCGTTCTATGCAATTATGCTAACTAGCAGTATCAGAACATATTACAGTGGAGTGTATTATAACTGCATCAATTATTATTTAATTTCTATTATATATTACATTATGCTTTATAATTGTGAAGTAATTATCTTTACAGATTTCCAAATATATATGCAGTTTGCATAAAGTCCGTAGATAAGGAATCTTTAGAAACCTCAACAATATAAGAATGTATGTATCTTACTCATTTTGTGCAATACATTCAGATAGTAGACCTTAACCATATTTGGTGAAAATTCTAACAAAACAAATAACGCCAACCATATAGGTGTGCAGCAATTAACTTACCAATCTTAAACCCCCACCATAGGAGTGTAAAATATGTAAATTCAATCTCGACCATATAGGGGTGCAAAATTCTGCTTAAATAATACCCCGAGCATATAGGGGTACAGGATATTGCTTAGGTAACTTCAATCATATATAGATGCAAAATCCTGCTAAGATCAAACCCCGACCATATAGGAGAGCAGGATATTGCTGAATAAACCCCGACCATATAGGGGTACAGGATTCTCCTTGAATACAACTCCGACCATATAGGGGTGCAGGATATTGCATGAATAAACCCCGACCATATAGGGGTGCAAAAACAAAACCTGATGTATTCTAAGTAACCCCGACCATATAGGGGTGCAAGATCCTGCTAAAACGTCAACCCCGACCATATAGGGGTGTGAAATCCTGGAAATTAGATCCTGGTTAGTTTATGTAAGTTGCTTATTAATAAATCATCATATTGGCAAATCCGAATAAAACAACCCCAATCCACAGGGTTGCCATATATTAAAATTGAAATGAATTTATTTTATATAGCATAATAATATACTAAAGACTGCATCAATCACCAATGAGCAAGTAAATCAAATGAACGTAGTAGAATGTATTATAATAAGACTAAATATAAATGTTGTACAGATAAATACCCACCATTATTGATAGACTTTATCACTGAAACAACTACAGCCCTCACATTATTATAATATTCTTATTTCCTTGATAATTCAAATGGACCCCATCAGCCAAAATACTACCCTTTGATTATAAGGACACCAGAAACCAGACAGGCGAAAGAATGTTGCTGAGTCTACATTCTTCAAGTAATTGGACACTCGTCTATTTAGTTCATCAACCCTCGTGTTAAACCATGCTGTGTCCACGTGAAACCGGATACGCCTTGTCGGGGGAATTCTATGCAATGTCTGTAGCACCACCACTTTCTTCACCTTTTCTTCATAACGGAGATAAATTATAAAGTCCACAAGCTCGCGGAAAATATCATTCACTGACGCGTTTCTCCTACACAAGTCGTTTGATACCGCTTGTAACAAACCACATCTGGACGCAAGTCTCTTACATATTTTGTACCTTGCGCGCGAATCTGAGCCAGTGACGCTCCTCCGTATCCTGAATAAAAAATCTGTATCTCCTCCGAATTAAGATTTAAAATCAGTGTCACCCGATGGTCAGAATTATCTGATACAAAGCTCTCAAGTCTGCGAATAAAGGAATGCCCCAAAATAAGGACTTTTATTGTCATATTATTCACACCATGTCCATCACAGCGTGGGATAGACACCGATTCCAGGTCCTCGTGCAACGATTAGTCTAAATATTAAGGCCTTTATAAACAGTAGCGTAGTCATTCTTCACATCAAATACTTACAATGTAGTATAATCTGTAGATCCTTATATAATATAGCGAATAATGCAATAAAGGTGGATATCAAGCTTCAATGAATGGTCACAATGGCCATGGTGGATGTAAACGTTTTCATGACAGTGTGCAGACTTGAAACAATGATTACGTGACAAGATCAAATTATAATTACTGGTACAGGTTGCGTGTGGCATTAAAATATCAGGAAAAATCTTAACAATATGTAATTTATTGATTAGATGGTATAAATTACTTTATGTTGCACATAAATACAAGTGTTTATATTCAAGTTAATTGGTTATTTGCTAACACTGATCGATGGTTTCCTAGAAAACCATGATTAAGACGTGTTTATGGTATTTTCTAGAACAAGCTTTACGATCTTCTCATTGGGAAGTGAATGATACTTCATGTATTAGTCCCCTACCGGTGAAACAGGAGGGAACTATAGGTTTCTTCTGCGTCTGTTCGTCTGTCTGTCCGTCTAGCTGTCTGTTCCCGTCTGTCTGTCAGTCTGTCCCAGTTGGTTTTCCGCATTTTTTTTTTTAAACGCTGTCAGATATTGAGCTGAGTTTTGGCATGTGGGTGTATCTTGATGAGTTACAGATCAAATTTCAATGTTGTTCCCATTCAATGATTTTTTACGGAATTACGACCTTTTCAATTTTTCAGGGTTTTCCGCACTTTTCTCCTAAACGCTTGCAGATATTAAGCTGGTTTTAAGTATAAGACTTTACCTTAATTAGTTATAGATCAAGTTTGCATTTCGTTCTGCTTAAATGATTTTTGAAAGAATTACGGTATTTTTATTTTTTAGGTCACCTGAGTAACTCAGATGAACTATTGCTATCCGTTTTCGTCCGTTGTTTGTCGTGTGTTAACATTTGAACATTTTCAGCTTTTTCTCTGAAACCACTGAACCTATTTCAACCAAATTTGGTATACGGCATCTATGGGTGAAGGAGAACAAAAATTGTGAATTTCATGGTCCCCTCCCCCCTGGGGCCTGAGGGGTGGGGCCAAAACCACTAAAATTTTTGCAATCTTTAAAAATCTCCTACTTTACTCATGGACATCAAGCAGGGAAACTGTTGGCATGAATGTAATGAGCATTTAGTCCTCTACCAAAATTGTGAAATTTATGGCCCCAGGGTCAGGGGTGCTAGGGCGGGGCTATATAAATTATGTAGTGAAAATGGATTATTTCTTTCAAAATCTTCTCTGCTTCTGGGTATTAAGTAACCTAACTAAGTACACAGTTATGATGAGCAAGAATGCCTCTTCCAGATTTGTGAATTTTATGGCGCCAGGGTCAGGGGTTCTGGTGTTAGGGCGGGGCTCTCTATTGATTATATATTATTTTTGGCAGATGAATATTCTTTCTGAGAATTTTTAAAGATAGAATTACATGAGTTTTTGTTACATTCTAAACATAAAGTTTGAGGTTAAGAGCTATTTTGCAGACTTAATGAAATACTCTCTGTAAATTCGGCCTGAGATTCATTGCCCTTATTCTAGTATGGACAGAACTTTTGTTTATGTACAGGTTCCCCGCACTGCCAACAGTCTACTTTGCTACCATGTCTACAATTCCGGGATGAATGGCCTTGTTCTCCACAGTAGTAGCAACATGTATATTTCATCGATGCGGTGGGAGCCGGTGTTGTATAGTAGCCTTTCCCCCTAGCCATCTTTCCCCCCGGAAACATGGCTATATACTGTAGTAGTTTTTCCCCCCGGGAAAATGGCTATATAGTAGATTTTCCCCCCATGAAAAGATGACTATATAGTGGAATTTCCCCTCTTTTATAGCCAGATTACCCCCAGGGAAAACCTACTATATAGTAGATTTTCCCCCCTTTTTTCATTCCGGTTAAGTTTATGGAGGACCATTCTTTGTAATAATTCGCAATACATGCGTATTTGAAAAGACATTGATTATCACCGACACGTAATTAAGTAGACTGACATTTCTTTTTGTTATGAAATCAATCCATTACGATAAGGAAATTGTTTTCACGAGTGGGACAGAACTTTTGTATTATATTTCACTTGTGAAATAATATAAAAAAATCTTGTCCCACTAGACGTGAAATAAATTCAATATCCAACCACCAACATTGAATATCCTCTACGAAAAAATATGTAACGTTCCAAATAAGATTCCTCTTGCGTAGGATTGTTTCTTTTATATTTATAAAATTCAACGGAAGACTTGAATGATTCAAGTGTTTCCTCACTATTTTAAGTTTTTAATCAAACTTTGTTCTCTCGATTTCATGAATTCAAATCTATCGAATCGATTTCACAGAATATTCTGCCAAAGATAGATTGATATTTGATATTTTAATATCCAACCGATATTCTATGATGTCATTTCAAATCATGATTTATTTAACTGATATCCCCCCCCCCCCTTTTTGCGCAGAATAGTTCTCGAGAATTACTCAAGCAAATGCGAATTTTTCATGATACATGATTTGGCTGTCGGACTCTAAAAGGAGCAAAGAATCGGATCTCTCTACGGCTCAAAAAATTAGAACAAATAGTTCCACAAAATCTTGATTTGTTTTCATTTATATTTTTTTCCAAAGAATATTTTGTAAATCATTTTCACCAAACGTACAGAATGAAAGGTCCTTTTGTACGATTTGAATAAAAAGGGTTTGGAGTCTGAAAGGAAGGGCCCAGAAGCTCAAAATCGTATTAATTAACAAACTTAAGAACTGTTAATCCATTATGAAAGGAAATAATGTTTTAAAACATAAAAATATTAATCTAAAAATAACTTAAAGAATATAGGGGGCCAAAATTTTCAGTCTTTGATGTCCAATTTCTGAAATTGGGACATAGAGTACAATTTTTTTCTAAATCATTGTAGTAGAAAAATATTTAGACTGATGATTCTTATTGAATGGCCACTATCTCTCTATTAGGGATCTATGAACCCTAAAACAAACCATCTCTGAAATCACAAAAAAAAATAACGGAGATGTAAAAACAAATTGGTAGCATTCCTCAGATCTTTCGTTTGAAATAACGAAAATGTGTGGTTCTTTAATTATCGTCTGAATAATTATTAGATTTGTAATTACAGGGAGGTAGCATCGTTTTTCAAAATGGAAAGGGGGCATCTGAATATTTTTTGAAATGGAAAAGCAAAGAAAAGAAAAAAGGAGCGAAAACTGCCAAAATTGGAAAATGCATTTTGTGGTGTCGGGGGAAGGGGGACTATTCTCTCTCTTTTTATCCAAAAAGTGGGGCACAACCAGCATTTAAAAGAAAGTTTCTATACTAATCTAACAGAAAAGGACTTTTCTTTAAAAAAAAAAAAAATGGGACCACCCCCACCCCCCCCCCCCCCCCCCCCCCCCCCCCCCCAACGAGATTGGATCTAGTTGTCATTACATTTTTTTTTCAAAGACTCAGTTGAAGTAAAATAATCACCTCCATACACGTGAAGCATTTTTCCGTTATCTTTAATCTGTCTAGTAGTATTTGGCACAATTTTTTGTTGGTCGTGTTAATAAAAAGTAGTGGGTAGCATACAGACGAACTTAGAGGAACTTACAGCAATCATAATATTCATTAACATTACCAGCATTGGAATCAAACAATAAACTTAAAAAATTTGTAAGATCTTGCAATATTGAAATACTGAATCAATGATTTACCATGGCAACAGGAACTAATTTAAACAAAAGTAATGTTACAAATGTGGGGCTTCAAATTTACTTTTAATCTCTGTATGTGTCATTACACGTTACCAAATTTTTATACTGCCAAAATTTTTGGACTTGTGTATCGCAGTACGTGGCAGATATCTTGTTGTAAAGGGTATACAGGAATTCGATCCCGAGTGACATGCCTTGAAATATTCTGGTGGCTGAGAGCAGATGTCTCAGGACATTATCCGATAACTTTAATGATATATGTTAACTTGGAAATGTTTATTTTCAATAAAAAATCTAACGTTTATGTGTCTTCCAGTTTGTTGGATCATTCCGATGCCTTTTTGGATTGAGTGGATATGGTGGATTAGACCATCACCATGAAGCTGCATCTACTGAGTGATCCGTGGACAATATGTCCGACCTTTAATCTTAAGCCAATGCAGCAATTAAAGTGTTTGGAATGATTTTATTTTATTATGTTTTTTGATTAGAATTAGCCAGTCAGTTTTCAGTGCATGTGCATGCGCGTTTTTTCGAAAATTGCCATATATATCATCTCATAGAATCTCATAATAGAAAGATATATTTTATATTTCAGAGAATCTCATTTGAATCTTAGAAAGTCGCAACAATCGGAATATTAACCAATCAGAACTTAGCACACGTGCATGCATGCACACGTATTTGTTTTTGATTGTATCACAATGTAAGGATTCGTAAAATTTACCCTACACTCTGAATTTTTACTTGTTTGGCTAATTACAGTCTTAGCCAGTCAGATTTCACTGCACACACATGCTCGTGTTTTCACAAATATTGATATAATAGTGTCTCGCAACATAAACAAATGTCTTAAATTTCAAAGTATTTCATTGAATAGTTAGAGAGTTCAGCCATTATTAGTCAGTCAGAAGTCAGCACACGTGCATGCATGTCCTTTCATTCAGTTTTGATAGTATTATAATGTTGGAACACATTATACTTATCCATACTCTAAATTTCGCCATGATTTGTTGAAAACTAAGAAAGTTAGACCCATTTAAAGTTTCAGCCAAACAAATTGCTGTGCAAGTGTATGCGCGTATTTTCAAGAATTTTTGTATACATCAGATTATACCCCTTATAATATATACAGCTGTATCTATATTTTAGATTTCAAAGTTTTTTGTATAAAATCAAGGAAGTTATTGAGATATTTGAGTTAGCCGATCATAGCGAAGTACACATGCATGCGCGTGCTTTCATGGTTATTCAACTATAACCTTCTAGATACCTAACATATGTTTATATACTGAGTTTCAAAGCATTTCATAAAAATATTATATCAGGCTCATTTCTCTCTTTGCGAGATCACGCACATGCGTGCACGTGCGCGCAAAATGACTTTCTTCCGCACATCTACACAACATGCCTATTAACCCGAGAGAGATTTCAACTCAATCAGATGAGTTAAGTTTCCCAGAATACTCGCGCACAAAGAAATTTGAAAAAAAAAGGTAAAACAATATGTTCCCAAACTTCGTTTTAAGGAACATAATACAGGGCGGATCCAGGATTTGAAGTTAGGGGGGCACCAGCTGGTTAGGCAGGGGGTCTGAGGGCCGCCTTAAGGCCCCCAATGGGTCCAGGAACCATGATTTATCTTGAATTTGACTATTTTATGGGGGCGTGCCGGGTGCGCCCCTCTTAAATCCACCAATGTATTAACTCATCAAACTGAAATAAATATATAATTTAGCGCACGGTTTGTAAACATAAAACAAGAGGCCCCTGGGCCTTATAGGTCACCTGAGCATTATTCAACAACTTTCCAGTGACTGAATTTGATCCATGTTTTAAGCCAGATGCTATAGCATTTACAATCTGGTCATCATAACTATACACTTAGCAGTTCCTTAGTTTGGTTACTTTATACCCATAGGCAGGGTAGGGGAACAAAAAATGCATTTCAACTAATCAGTAATATTCAGCAATAATCAGTAGTGCCGCTACCACACATGAACCCTTGACTCTTAGGCCTAGATCCACACATTGCACTATTTTTGGAAAGGCATACTTGCTTTTCAAAAATATTTGATTAATACCAAGGAGCACATTTCAAACAATTCATTCATTTTCAGTACATAAGTACAGCCCCCCCCCCCCCCCACTATGGTACAACTGACCCTGGGGCCTTGAAATTTACAATTCTTGAAGATTAGGGATTGCTCAAAACTATATAGGTAATTCATCTGCTTAAAACCTAGGAGCAAAGATGAAAATATTCAAAGATTTAATGTTTTTTCACTATACATGTATAATCAATACAGCCCCACCCTAACACCTGAATCCCTGACCCTGGGGCCATAAAATTCACAATTTTGGCAGAGGCACTCTTGTTCATCATAACTATGTACTTAGTTAGTTTATTTCATACCCAGGAGTAAAGAAGAAGATTTTCAAAGAATTCATGTATTTCCTCTATATAATCAATAGAGCCCCACCCTGACACCAGAACCCCTGACCCTGGGGCCATAAAATTCACAATTTTGGTAGTGGGACTCTTGCTCATCATAACTATGTACTTAGTTAGTTTATGTAAAACCTAGGAGCAGAGAAGAAGATTTTCAAAGAATTCATGTATTTTCACTATATAATCAATAGAGCCCCGCCCTAAAACCAGAACCCCTGACCCTGGGGCCATAAAATTCACAATTTTGGTAGAGGCACTCTTGCTCATCATAACTATGTACTTAGTTAGTTTATATAAAACCTAGGAGCAGAGAAGAAGATTTTCAAAGAATTCATGTATTTTCACTACATAATCAATAGAGCCCCGCCCTAACACCAGAACCCCTGACCCTGGGGCCATGAATTTCACAATTTTGGTAGAGGCACTCTTGCTCATCATAACTATATACTTAGTTAGTTTATTTAATACCCAGGAGTAAAGAAGAAGATTTTCAAAGAATTCATGTATTTCCTCTATATAATCAATAGAGCCCCGCCCTGACACCAGAACCCCTGACCCTGGGGCCATAAAATTCACAATTTTGGTAGAGGCACTCTTGCTCATCATAACTATGTACTTAGTTAGTTTATTTAATACCCAGGAGCAGAGAAGAAGATTTTCAAAGAAATAATGCATTTTCACTATATACTTATTTAGCCCCGCCCTAGTACAAGAACCCCTAACCCCAGGGCCATGAATTTCACAATTTTGGTAAAGGACTCAATGCTGATTACAATCATGCAAACAGTTTGACTGCTTGATGTCCAGGAGTAAAGAAGAAGATTTTTGAAGATTGCATTAATTTTAGTGGTTTTGGCCCCACCCCCCAGGCCCCAGGGGGGCAGGGATCATGAAATTCACAATTTTTGTTCCCCTTCACCCATAGATGCTTTGTGCCAAATTTGGTTGAAATTGGTTCAGTGGTTTCAGAGAAGAAGCTGAAAATGTTCAAAAGTTTACGACCGATTGACGACGAACGACGTACGACGAACGACGTACGACGGACGACGACGGACAAAAACAGATAGCAATAGGTCACCTGAGTGACTCAGGTGACCTAAAAAGACTCAAAATAAAATTGAAAGAACTCTTTTTTCAGCACATTTAGCACATAACAAAATCAGGTCTATATTTATACATTTCATCTTAGCAACACCTTATAATTCTGCTGGGATTCAAAGATAAATGACATTTAGGAATTTACGATTGTTGGTATTATTATTTTCCGTTCCCAACGGAAGTCTAGATGACAAACTGGAAGAAATTGTTAAGACTCTTTCAATTATCCTTGAGCAGTACTTACAAACACGTCATTCTACAACATATACAGACAAGAGGCCCATGGGCCTTATAGGTCACCTGAGCATTATGCAACAACTTTCCAGTGATTGAATTTGATTCATGTTTTAAGCCAGATGCTATGGCATTCACAATTTTGAAAGAGGCACCATTGATCATCATAACAATACACTTAGCAGTTGCTTAGTTTGTTTACTTAATACCCATACGCAGGGTAGGGGAACAAAAAAGTATGTCAACTAATCAGTAATATTCAGCAATAATCAGTAGTGCCCCTACCATACATGAACCCCTGATCCTTAGGCCTTGATATTTGATTAATACCAAGGAGCAGATTTCAAACCATTCATTCATTTTCAGTATATAAGTACAACACCCCCCCCCCCCCCCTGTATGGTACCCCTGACCCTGGGGCCTTGAAATTCACAATTGTGGAAGATATGGGCCCTTGTCCATCATAACTATATTGGTAGTTCATCTGCTTAATACCCTGGAGCAGAGAAGAAAATTTTCAAAGATTTAATGTATTTTCACTATATATTCAATAGAGCCCCTCCCTAACAGCAGAACCCCTGACCCTGGGGCTATAAAATTCACAATTATGGAAGAGGCACTCTTGCTCATCATAACTATGCACTTAGTTAGTTTATTTATTTCCTAGGAGCAGAGGAGAAGATTTTCAAAGAATTCATGTATTTTCACTATATAATCAATAGAGCCCCGCCCTAACACCAGAACCCCTGACCCTGGGGCCATTAAATTCATAATTTTGGTAGAGACACTCTTGCTCATCATAACTATGCACTTAGTTAGTTTATTTAATACCCAGGAGCAGAAAAGATGATTTTTAAAGAATTCATGTATTTTCACTATATAATCAATAGAGCCCCACCCTAACAGCAGAACCCCTGACCCTGGGGCTATAAAATTCACAATTTTGGTAGAGGCACTCTTGCTCATCATAACTATGCACTTAGTAAGTTTATTTAATACCTAGGAGCAGAGAAGAAGATTTTCAAAGAATTCATGTATTTTCACTATATAATCAATAGAGCCCCGCCCTAACACCAGAACCCCTGACCCTGGGGCCATAAAATTCACAATTTTGGTAGAGGCACTCTTGCTCATCATAACTATGTACTTAGTTAGTTTATTTAATACCCAGGAGCAGAGAAGAAGATTTTCAAAGAATTCATGTATTTTCACTATATAATCAATAGAGCCCCGCCCTAACACCAGAACCCCTGACCCTGGGGCCATAAAATTCACAATTTTGGTAGAGGCACTCTTGCTCATCATAACTATGTACTTAGTTAGTTTATTTAATACCCAGGAGCAGAGAAGAAGATTTTCAAAGAATTCATGTATTTTCACTATATAATCAATAGAGCCCCGCCCTTACACCAGAACCCCTGACCCTGGGGCCATAAAATTCACAATTTTGGTAGAGGCACTCTTGCTCATCTTAACTATGTACTTAGTTGATTTATTTAACACCCAGGAGCAGAGAAGAAGATTTTCAAAGAAATAATGCATTTTCACTACCTACTTATTTAGCCCCGCCCTAGTACTAGAACCCCTGACCCGAGGGCCATGAATTTCACAATTTTGGTAGAGGACTCATTGCTGATTACAATCATGCAAACAGTTTGACTGCTTGATGTCCAGGAGTAAAGAAGAAGATTTTTAAAGATTGCACTAATTTTAGTGGTTTTAGCCCCACCCCACAGGCCCCAGGGGGGCAGGGATCATGAAATTCACAATTTTTGTTCCCCTTCACCCATAGATGCTTTATGCCAAATTTGGTTGAAATTGGTTCAGTGGTTGCAGAGAAGAAGCTGAAAATGTTCAAATGTTAACGCACAACGCACGACGCACGACGACGGACGAAAACAGATAGCAATAGGTCACCTGAGTTTACTCAGGTGACCTAAAAAGTTATATAATCGTTGATGAAAATGATAATGAAATTTCGGACATGTGCGCTTTTTACATGTTCAAATATGGGTATCAATAATTGAAATTCAAATTATTAATTTGAATATTTTTCGCATATCTCTATCTTCAATAGAAGATCTTCATATTTCCTGAATGCACGCAGAAACCTCAACGTGTGAACGTATATCTTACGGATTTCTTATCCTCGAGCATGTTTTAATACTACCTGTATATGTGAAGTACCTTAAGGAGGCACAGTGACGCAAAAACGGGGAAAACCTCTGCATGGCTCGTGAATATTTGTTCAATTCATGAAATTATTAGGTTAAAAATATGCAGATTTCAGAACCTAATAAATCTAATTTTATGTCCAAAAAAAAAAAATTATTGTCTGGCCTAATTCGCGCCTCCCTCCTGATAGTACGTATGCGCAGAAAACATAAATTAATGTGGCCTTAAGTTCCAAGAAGTGGATTTTCTGTAGATCGAGGATTTTAATTTGACAGAATCTTCGGGAAAAAACATATTCCTTACCTCAGCATGTCCCGATTCAGTGTTGTATACGATGTAAATAAAAATAAGTTAATGCAATCTGTTTTTCGGCACTTACATATTGCACTCTTTGCTAGCTTTACAGTGTAGTACAGTTTGTCAAAACTTAGCTATACTCCTATTTTTGTTTAAACTTTGGATTTATGATACAAATATTATAAAAGTAAAATATGATTATGATTTACTGTGTCTTTTGAAGGGTAAAGGAGATCATTATAGATGGTCTCCTAAAACCCCATTAAGCTTTAAACGGTAACATATGATAAATAAATTGCGGGGGTGTTGTTAGAAACAACCTCTGAATTTCTTGAAAGTTAATGAAGAGGAGAGTGTTGTCTTCATTAAATAAAGTATTGGTTAACAGGAATTTAGAACGCACACACGCCTCTACATGTATGACCATTTTAAAGTTACCATGTAATACAAGTTGTCGTTCCTGCAACGCTCCCTCAAACACTTTTATACAACAGTGGCGGATCCAGAAATTTCAGAACGGAAAGGGAGCGCACCAGAATTTTTCCCTTTATAAAAAAATCCATGCTGTATAAACACAACATAATTATTTCGCAGGGTGTCACTTTTTACCAACTTACCTGGGAATATGTCTTAGGTCATTTTTTGTTAATTTACTACATAAATTTTAATAACTCTGAAACTCCTATCCAAATGCTGCTGGATTCTGAAAAAAAAGCCGTACATATTTTTGTGTTTTTGGATATATACATGTGTATGTATTTTTTGCATAAATATTTGGTTTACACTTCTTTAAAATCAATTACTTGTATCCATATACTACATATGTACTGCAGTCCTAAAAACAGCCTATTTCACCTCAAAACTACATCTGAGATGAACTTCTCCATGGTTGATACCTAATACGTAAAAACTTCACTATAAAAAAAATCATGAATTACTACAAAAGAAAACAAATGAAGATATGCAAGTTAAAAAGTTATTTTATTAACTATTTCTTTATCTTATCTTTATACTGGCTCAGGTAAATGGTGTTGCATTTAAATAAATACAAATTTCAAAAGTTGCTGATTTATCGAAATAATTATACTTTGAAATAATTATTTGGGAACATTCGCTTTTCCTTAGTCTAGTCCACAAACCTGGGACTTCTTTTTCAAAACAATGAAAGGGCGGGGTGGGGGGGGGGGGGGGGACAGTGTGTTTACTGAAGAAATATATTGTAAATACAATAAAAAAGCTAAATCTTTAAAGTTAAATCTAATAAAATTGGCACTAACTATTCCTTTCTATTTTACACGTTTTTTTTTATTGAATTTAATATGGCGTCTTACAACATAAAAGTTCGGTAAGACACGCTTATAACAAAGTGCCAGGGATGAAGGATTTTGCTTTGTTATAACCGTAATTCGTTATATCTGTTACGATTACAATATATTTTAAAGTCATTGGGAATTAAAATCACTTTGCTGTAAGCGTCAATATTCATTATAAGCGCGTTCGCTATCAGCGTGCACTATGGATCTTTTGGCTGACACATGTTTATAACAAAGACAATGTCAGAAGATTTTGTTTCACATAAAAAATTAAATTTAGTTAAAAAAGGGAAAAAAAGTCCTTAAATTCATAGCACGTGTATACATGTATTTGAAATATATAATTCATGTACGTTGTATAATTTAAGTTTTAAATATAGTATCCAAGTAGTTCGATGAATTGCCTGTATGATAAATTCTTTACGTTTATACAGTTGACAATAAACACTTTTTCGTTCATTAATGTATGCAAGTACATATATGTAACGTACTTCAGTCACTGTTCAAAACATCGATTTAAAGCCTAATCAGCTTTCCATAAACAATTTTCAAAAATCTAAACCAAAAACGTTAGGGGGAAACCCTACTATGGGGGAAAATCTGCTATGTAGTAGCTTTTCTCCCTAGGGGGAAAAACTACTATATAGCCAGTTTTCCGGGGGGAAAAGCTACTATGGGGGAAAAACTACTATACAACACCGGTACTTGATGCTGCTTCAGAATTGGGACATGTTTATAGAGTTTCAGGAGAGAAACAGTTCCTTGGTCGGACAGTATAAAGGGGAATTCCAGTCTTTGAAAATTCGACCTGATCTGATCACTGTCGCACCAAACTATTCACACACGAAACGGATAGCTTCATTCACATCACTGATAAATGCATCTTTTCGAGTCATGACTTCACAAATGTAAACATTAATATTCGAATTCCTCTTCTTTAGATCCATTACTATTTCGGAAAAGTCATTTTCTACTGCTTCCGTATTGCGTTTATTTGAAGCATCATTTCCTCCAGCCTGAATTATGACATTTTCTAGAGAAGACACATCATATGGTTGTAGTTTCTTACGAATACAAGAAATACTGACTCCTCTTGTTTGTACTTACACTAACATTTGAATGTAATCCACGGGTTTTAATTCGTTGCAGAATTGAACTGCCGATCAGGAGTGTAGTTCTCTTCTGGTTGCTTGGTATGGTATTACGTTGTTGTGGTTCTGTGTTTGTAGAGCATTCTTTCAAAGGTATTTCTGGGATAACTTAATCACACTGTACATGTCTAGAAGTGACATTGTTAGAAGCCCTTGGTAGATCATTTGTACATTTCCCTTTATGTTTGAGGACTGTAGAGGTTGTCTGAGTACTTCACCTAGTTAGACATTTATTTGCATTTTCACCCAGTTCCTTTTTAAATGACTTGATTTCCTGTGTTAAGCGATGGACAATTACTGAAAGTTCCTCCACACGTAAGGCAGAATCACAGCACCTGCTGCATTCTTTAGATTCATTACACGGAGCAACATATGATAGGTCCCTCCTTGGTGTAGATGCCATTTGTGGCGGTGGTTGGGAAATAATGATATTTGATTCATTGATGTCACATGCGTATACACTTATTTCCTCAATGAATTTCTTAAAAATATGGCCATCACCTTTAGTAGTTCTCTCACATAACAATTCCTGTTGCAGATATGAAAAAAATGCTGTCATAGCTTGGTATGTCATCATTAATATGCAGGTCACCATGATCGTCATTTAGTGGATTTGTGAATCCATGTAAAAGAATCCAGAAATGATCTAAAAAGGCTGGAACTTGAGCTCACATCCATCATTTGATATACTACATAGTGATTATCATAAAAGAAAAACAGGACTTAATTTGTAATCCAAATCAAATACAACTACATTTGAGCTAAGTAGGTAGCTAAGGTAAAATGTGGATGACTCTCATGAAGCATCTGCAAAATTTGGATCAGGATTTTTAGCTCTACTGGTCAGAGACCAGAAGAGCTTATGCGATAGTAATGCGTCCGGCGTCCGTCCGTCCGTCTGTCTGTCTGTAAACAATTTTTCAAAATGCTACTCCTCCTACAGTTTTGATCTGATTTCAATATAACTTGGCACACAAGTAGACTACACTAAGATACGTAATTCTGTGTATCGGTCTTTGATTTCGACGAACGGTGTTGGCGTTGTTACTAAAAATAGAAATTGCTGTGAAATTCTTTCAAAATGCTACTCCTCCTACAGTTTTGGTCTGATTTCAATATAACTTGACACACAAGTAGACTACACTAAGATACATAATTCTGTATGTTGGTTTTTGATTTCGACGAAAGGTCTTGGCGCTGTTACTAAATATAGAAATTTCTGTGAAATTCTTTCAAAATGCTACTCCTCCTACAGTTTTGGTCTGATTTCAATATAACTTGGCACACAAGTAGACTACACTAAGATACATAACTCTGTATATCGGTTTTTGATTTCGACGAACGGTGTTGGCGTTGTTACTAAAAATAGAAATTTCTATGAAATTCTTTCAAAATGCTACTCCTCCTACAGTTTTGATCTGATTTCAATATAACTTGGCACACAAGTAGACTACACTAAGATACATAATTCTGTATATCAGTTTTTTATTTCGACGAATGGTGTAGGCGTTGTTACTAAAAATAGAAATTTCTGTGAAATTCTTTCAAAATGCTACTCCTCCTACAGTTTTGGTCTGATTTCAATATAACTTGGCACACAAGTAAACTACACTAAGGTACATAATGCTTTTTATCCGTTTTTGACTTCAATGAACATTATTACCTTGGTTAATAAAGATAGCAATTTCTGTTACTCTCAAAATGCTACTTCAAATACAGTTTTAGTCTGATTATAATATAATGTGGCATGCAAGTAGACTACACTAAGAACATAAAGAAACTTATTCAAGGATCATTATTCTCTTTTTTGCTAGTGTAAAGTTTCAATTCCCAACTGCTTAAGTACTTTCCTCTTCCTTTGCTATAAGTACAAACCAGTAGAGCTTCAGTCTCGACAGAGACTTCTGGTTGGAACTGTGAACCAACCCTGTGTGCCATGTTGAAGAAGGTACACATAAGAAAGGATGTCCACTGATTCATCATCTTCTGCATCATTTCTTCGTAAGAGTACACATGAAACATGCCAACTGATCCCTTGCTTTCCATGCCATTCACTTTGAGTTTCTCTACATGTCTATGGCAAATACTTCATAGCCAAGTCAATATTTATGAGTCCCTGATCATCTTCAAGATTGTTCAGAATATCTCTTTTACAGGATTCCTGATTAACATTTCGTATGCAGTGATCTCGCCAGTTCACATTTTCTCACAGGATAACTCTACATGCTGAATTTCCTCTCTAACACTTGCGTCACAGTGAACATCTTCAAGGCATTGAGAAATTTTAGTGGTGACATTTTTTATTTGTCGGCAAGATATGCAGGTCTCTGAATGTTGATGGTCACAAAACGAATCAGATAGAGCATATTGCATGCAATGTTGAATGCATGGGCTTTTGATTCTTGAAGTCTTTCACTTTTCCATCTTCAAGTCCAACTTCAGATAACTTTTCTACTGCTTTCTCAATGGTGGAAATTCCTGATTCCCCTTCACTGGCAAGGTTGTCGATGCCATGTAATGACTTCAGCTGTGAAGCTGCACAAACTTTCACTATCTTGTATAGCATTGACCTTGATGGTGGTACAATTTCATTGTCTTGACAATATGCCATGTATGCATTAATGAGTCTTGATGCAATCATTGTGCGAATTACTTTGGGTACCTTGACCTCCAATCCGGATGAAAGTTTCAAGTGTTTTGAACCAAAGCCCACTGTGTGGAGGTACATAGGAGCTGATAAGAATTGAACAAAGTGTTGGATCCTCCCTTTTGGAATTCTTATACGCAAAAATTTAGGTGGTGAAGGATAATGGCCGGGCCAGAAGGTAGCTGCATGTTTTCTCGCGACATTTGTATGGTGGATTGTAAAACCTTCAATCATCCTCAACAACACGGTACTACATATTCCATGACTCTGAATCATCATAAACCACAAGGAAACTTTCAAAAAATCTATACTTGATGGGCATACTTGAAATAGCATACTACAGTATGCTTAAAATACCAGTTAAAAATAGAAGTTGTGACTCTTGTGTAACAAGAGTTACAGATGCATACCATTTACATACACATTCAAAGCTGTGCCTCTTTGTCAATTATCAAAAATTATATCCAAATTCACACGTTATGTATTTGACCTTTCAAGAAGGGTGTAAAACAGCTCAATCTCTTCCCCAAAGTAAAGGAAGAAATGTTTCCAAAATTCTCAACTACAACTTTCTTTTGCCTTGGTCTTTGATCTGGTTTTAGACGATACATGTTCATCTGCAGGGGAATTTATGAGTGGTGCTGTTGAACATTGAGTGTCTATTAAGTTGTAGTTGTAACACTAAAGCTGTGATGCTGGTGAGGGTGTGCTGCCATGAGTTTGTGAGATATTCGACCCACCAGAAATAACATCTCAGTGACGATGTCCTCGAAAGAAATTGAGGTATTAAGGAAAGTGTTGGGTTTTGTCTTTGTGAACTGAAAGAGAAATGCTGCTAAATATCAGGAATGCGACTGTCCACTCTTGAATTGTTGTAATTTTGTTGGATTTTTGGCTTTCAACATAAGTCCACATATGTTTGTGATTTTAAACGTATTAGTGGGCGTTTCTGAAGGTCGAGCTTTTAAAAGCTTGGCCAAGTCTACGTACTGACCTTCTATTTTAGTTGAGTAGTCGCACTGACACTAAACCCTAACTTAATGAAGTGTTGTCTACGGCATTGGGGGTCAAAAGATCATTATTATCTATTGTTGCTATTAATTTCAAATCCAACACAAGTAATTGTACCTGCCGTATCTTGGTCAGGCTGCTCTGTGATCTTGTTTGCTTCCGTTGGGGGCACTGATGCTGGTGATGACGTTGTCACTACCTCTATAGGAATATGGCTGTGTGTGGTACTGTGCCAGTGGTTTGGGGCGGTGCCAATGATGTGCACGTTTTATTGCCGTTTTCAACAAATAAAAATTTAGAACAATACCGCCTACTTCTGGTTAAAAAAATCGACTTCTATTTCTTGTTGTTTTGCTACGGCCTCACCCTCGCTTCATCATGATGTAAAAGGACGATAACCAAACAATTAAGAGTTGCAATTTACGAATAAACGATTAACTAATAACTGCGTCTGCGATAACAGCGCATATCCGGCAGACTCGCTGGTATATGCAGAATTATCTCATATGATCCATGAAGGGTTATCTGAAAAATTCTGGCCGTTCAGGTTCCAATTTGAAATTCTCTATGCCAGACCTTCACTCGTACATTCAGCCGAAGTATAACCGGAACAAGGATGGATGTTTGATACTTTGTATTAACTGAACGTCTTCTACTGTCTGGTATGGAAGGTTCAATAAAATCAAACAAGGCCATCAGAGTAATAAAGCTAGGTAGTTTTGTATAAAAACTCACTTTTCGTTCATTTTTACAAATATTCCACACTGAAAGTTCTGCTAATGTTAATTTGTAATTTCAATGCTGCATTCTCACAAAGGAGTTGATTACATTCCTCTTTTATTTTCTCTAAAAAAATCTTGGTCATCTTTTTAATTCTTCACCACAGTACATTCAGCTCTGTCATCATTGTTAATTCTTTCATGAACAGAAAATATCACACTTGGACTGTGGCTCGACATACTCTCCACACATTGGATGTTCTACGTCTGATCCTGAGGTAGCCTCCTGCAATTTCATGAATTCCCAAGGTTTTTCGTCAACATTTCATGACGCTGCATTCTTCCCTCAGAACAGTGCTGGTCTTTTGCATTCATCATAAGAGAATGGCTTTAAATACAGTCTGGGTTTAAAGTTCTGTTCTGTTTCAGTGAAAAGTGCACATCTGAACTTAAATATACGCGCTAGGTTCAGTTACGGGTAAATGCACGGATAAATGCGACAAATATTCTTATATATGGAACGGACAGACGCACGGATTTAAAGGAAGTTGATATCAAATGTGAATAAAAATGAAATCTACCACATGGCATGCCTCAGAGAAGATAAGATCTTAAGCATCTGCGATGAGTAGTTGCTTACAAAACTGCAACCAAAAATCTGTTGCAGACGCAGATACACAGACCGAAAAGGGTAAAACGGTATATCCCCTCTCCTTCGGAGGGGGAATTACATCACATGTACACCGCCGGCGGTAAGTGCTACATGTATAACAATACATATGATCATCTATTTACAAACAATCATAAATCTTATACCACTACTATTCTTACGATAATTCTAAAATAAAAGTTAAGAGCTATTCACGAAAGTGGTCGTTAGATCGACACATTGTCTTAAGTAAAAATCTATCGTACGAATTTTCCTTCCTTAGTTACCGACAAATGCTCATGCGCAGTGCAGGAAAAGCGAATATAACAGAGGATTACGCGAAATCCAACTTTGAATATGAGCGACAACAGTAGGAGGAGAAAAATCTCTCCTCGTGGATCTTATATCCGAGAGGAAATATGTTTGAGGGGGAGATTTTCTCCGGCACTCACCTCAGCAGTTAAAGCAGGGGCATGGAAGGCCATCACTACAAGGTTTGTAAATTTTGTTTACAAATCATTCTATAAAAGTATGAAACACTAGTAGATTTGTAATTAACATGCACGCATATTAAAAATAAGCAATAACGTTTTGAAACAGAAGTACATCAATAAGGCCATCTCTACAATAGACAATATAAGCCACAGAACCAGCGACCACACCAGACAAATCATAGTTACTGACGTTTGTAGTATTTTACTGATAATTCAACATGCACATGGAAACGTCACATTAACTGTTGGTATGTCTCACCTTCTACTTTTGGTGATGGAATTGTTCAAAATGACAGATTTGTCCTCCAAATAATATAATATGGAGAACAAACACATTCATGACAAGAAGATGATTATTTTTCGTAAACGTCACTTCCGAGGTAATGTGAATAGTACTGCGCAGCCGCCAAGTCATTGAACTGCAAGTAGCCGGAGCGAGTAGACGTGGGCTTACATGCTCGGTCATTATTGATATATTTTTACATATTGACGAGGTCAATATATTCTTAAAACTTTTTCAGAGTTCATTTTCGTTTCTGACGTGGTCAGATCAGTATTCGGGGGCGATTTCGTCTGACGTGGTCAGATATTTTTTCATCGGTTTGAAAGTTCAAACCACGTGCGTCATGGCGGACGCTCCTAACCCTGACGATGATAAAGCACCGGTCAAGGGAAAGAAAAAAACCCGAACAAATCATCATCTTCGGAGAAGACACCGTCTAACTTACGTTCGTCGTCGAGTTCGTCGACTTCGACTGGCACTTCCACGTGTTCTCGTGGTCATGGCGGAGGACATGATAGTTCCGCGCCAAATAACGAGAATGAGATTCTCAACATATTAAAAGCGATTCAAGAGAAACAAAAGAAACAAGACGATCGTATAACAGAGCAAGAAAATCTGTATGATTATGATTACCAAGAATATGAAGATCTTAAGGACGATACCCCGGACGAACCGGGTACTTCCGGTGAAGCGGCTTCGAGGAAGCGCGCATTAGACGAGATTCTGACTGATACGGAAAACAAGTACGTCAATGCCGGTAAGAAACTTAAAGTTAAAGAGACTTGTGATAAACCGATTGATGATGAACTAGTTAATCTCGTGACAGATTGGTTCCGAGAGGGAATTGAGGAAGAACGATATAATGAGCTTCTAAAAACGACAAATCGTCCTGAAAACTGTTTAGCATTAGTGACTGTGAAAACTAACCAAATGGTTTGGGATTTTTTGAGCCCAACTACAAAATCTTCCGATAAGAAGATGCAAAATGTTCAGACTTCATTGATCAAGGGTGCTTGTGCACTCACTAAAATGACTCATTTGCTCGGTAAGTGTGACAATCCTGAGATTTTAGACCTTTTGGGAAATGCTATGGAATCATTGGCATTGCTGGGGCATGCCAACAGACAGTTGTGTATGTTGCGTTGAGAATTTATGAAACCTGATATGAAGGGTGAATATAGTAATACTCACCTTTGTAGTAATAATTTAAAGTATACAGACTATTTGTTTGGCGACGATGTCCCTAAAACTGTAAAAGACATCACAGATTGTTCCAAAATCAACAACAAAATTGGTATCGGATATAGAGGGAGCTTCCGTGGTCGCTTTATGAGGGGACGATCACGTGGAGGCTTGGTCCGAGGAGCTGCAAGGGGTCGTGGATCCTACTCGAATGCTGCATCCTTCTCATCTGATTCAAAAAACTACCAGCGAAGAGGCTTGCAGAGTCGCCTCCAGAAGTAGTTGAAAAGGTATGTGAATTTAGAGCAGGTGTACTAAAAAATTTCATTTCTGAATGGAAAGAGTTAACATCAGATAAAGTATATTAGATATTGTGAAAGGTTGTCACTTGGAATTTAAAGATGATAAAATTCCTGTACAAAATTCAAAACCTTTTGAGCCACGTTTTAGTTCAGCTGAATCATATGTGATTGACAAAGAAATTAAATCTTTATTAGATATGAATGTAACTGAACAATTGTCTGAAAATGTAGACCTTAGTGATGGTTTCATTTCCACTGTTTTCACTAGACCTAAAAAGAATGGTAGTTATAGAGTCATTTTGAATCTGAAAGAATTTAACAAAAACATTGTGTATCACCATTTTAAAATGGATACTTTTGAGAGTGTTCTTGATTTCGTGACTCAAGGTTGTTATTTTGCTAGTGTTGACTTTAGCAATGCATACTAGATTATCAGTGTGGCAGAGGAACATAGAAAGTTTCTTAGATTCATATTGAAAAATAAGATTTATCAGTATACTTGTCTCGCTCAAGGGTTAGCTAGTGCACCTATACTCTTTACAAAACTACTGAAGCCTGTTTTGCAACACTTAGAAGATTAGGACATGTCATTATTGGGTATATTGATGACTCGTTACTGATTGGCAATTGTATTAAAGAGTGTTTAGATCATGTTTCTGAAACTTAAGCCCTAGTAGAGAGTCTAGGGTTTGTAGTAAATTATGAGAAGTCTGTTCTCACACCTAGTACAAAAATCATTTTTTTAGGAAATGTTATTATACCCCCCGCTTGAAAAGCGGGAGGGTATATAGTAATCGTTAATTCCGTCCGTCTGTACGTCTGTCCGTCCGTCCGTCCGTCTGTTACGCTTTGGGGTACCCATCTCTTATCCGCAACTCCTCTCATACCACTGAATGAAATTTGATGCAACTTTCACAGAATCTTTATTACATATTGCCATTGTGCACCTCCTATTTTACTTTTTGATCCGATATATATTTTGGGTTTCCCGGCCACAGGAAAACATGGACTTTTCACCAGTTATAAACATATGGGAGGCGGGGGGTATCATTTAGTGAGCTCATCGCTCACAGTACCTCTAGTTGATTCTGAATTGATGATAGTTTATCTTATTGAAGAAAGAAAGGAATCTATTTAAGAGGCATGTAAAAATTACAAACAAAATGAAGAGAAAAAATTAGAGAAGTTGCAAAGGTCATTGGGCTGGTCGTGGCAAGTTTTTCAGCAGTAGAATTTGGTCAGCTGTTTTATCGTGATATGGTGAGAGCAAAAACTGATGCACTTGTACAATCACAACATGACTATGATGCTTTCATGATTATAACAAAAGAAATGAAATTAGAATTAGGTTGGTGGATTTCTAATATTTCTTCATCAGTTAGAAGAATTTTGCATGAACCCTATGATCTTACAATTACTTCTGATGCTTCTCATCTTGGATGGGGTGCTGTTATGAATGAATTGAAATCAGGGGGTAGATGGACAACAGATGAATCTGAAAATCATATCAATTACTTAGAATTATTAGCCTGCTTTTTTGGGTTAAAGTGCTTTTGTTCTGATGTAACAAATAAAAATGTCAAATTATTTATGGAAAATACCACAGCTATTTCCTACATCAATAACATGGGCGGTATTAGTTCTAAAAAAAGTGATAAACTTGCAAAAGAAATTGGCTATGGAGTATGAATAGGGATCTGTGGATAAGTGCATGGCACATTCCTGGCAAAGATGTTTTGATAGCAGATATGATGTCGCGCAAATTTGATGATCAAATAGAATGGATGTTGAGCAAATCTGTATTCCATAAAAATTGTTTTAAGATGGGGACAACCTGAAATTGATTTGTTTGCTACAAGGTTGAATAAGCAAATTGATGTATATTGTTCTTGGCATCCAGATCCAGATGCCCGTTATGTTAATGCATTTAGTTTTCATGGGCAAACATTTATGGTTATCTTAACCCTCCTTTCAGCCTCATTGGACGTGTGGTGAGGAAGATTTGTCAGGACCAAGAAGAGTGTGTACTGGTGGCTCAAGTGTGGCCAACACAGCCATGGTTCAATCGTGTGTTAAAAAAACTGGTGGATCATCCGGTGATTTTACCTATGATGGACAATCTGTTGACACTTCCAGGTACAGATGTGCAGCATCCTCTGAAAGACTCGTTAGTGCTGATGGCATGTCGATTGTCCGGTTGCAGTACCAAAAACGAGGAATTTCTCATCAAGCAGCCTCGATCCTTTTGGGGTCATGGAAGTCGGGAACCAAGAAACAATATAAAAATTGAAAAATCGATTGATCCATTTTGTTCAACTATAGAAACTAATATTGAATTTTAAGCACATCTTTTTCACCTAGGTTTAGGGTATAGTGCTATTAATACTGCCCGAGGGTCTTTATCTTCTGTTGGACTGATTTTTGATCGTTTTACTGTTGGATGTCATCCACTTGTTATACGATTTATGAAGGGTGTTTTTAATTTGAGACCATCAAAATCTCGATATGTTCATACTTGGGATGCATCTATTGTTATCAAGTATTTGAGAAAATTGTCACCTGTAAAATACTTAAGTATGAAAGATTTGACACTGAAGTTAGTTATGTTAATTAGTTTAATTTGTGCAAGTCGAGTACAAACTATTTCATGCATGAAACTTAGTAATATGACGAGAAGAAAAAATAGCTTTGTTTTTACTTTTAGTGATTTATTGAAAACATGTAGACCTAACAGTAGTATGTCTGACATGGTTTTGAAATCATATCCTCCAGATAGGATTCTTTTGATATTGAATATTTATCGCACTGTAATGATTATTTTATAACCTCATAAATTATTCTTTTCACATGCTGAATACTATCATTTAAAAAAAAGAAAAGTTTAAAAAAAAAAAAAGGGGGGGGGGTCGCCCGAGACTCGATCCCGGGACCTCTCACATGTGAAGCGAGAGACATACCACTAGACCACGGAATCGCTATAAATGAAGGCAAGTATTTGCAGAAGTCAAGTTACATACATGTATATATTAATGTTCGGTATTGTCAAAATTTTACACAATCCATGGTGTTTGATTTATTTAGCCTTTATTAAACAGTTCTTATAGATGTAATAAGAACATAAAGTCCGCCGAGAACCTGTTTTATACGCAATAACTCTCCGCATGCCCCTGTGCTAAAAATAGCGACATGTAATTAAATACTAATAAAACAAACGGGGCGGGGCACTTTGAGAGGGCTGAGAGAGGTCCTAGGGAGTTTTAGTATAAAATTACATTGCATAAGCTCAAAATCTTTAAATATCGCCCATAAATGATAGTGTTACACACAGACAGAATGTATAAATTTACGACCTTGAACTTTGACCTTTTGACCTCAAAATCAATAGGGGTCTTCATTAGGCCACAGGGAGTTGTTATGTAAAATTTCATTGCAATAGCTCAAATGGTTCTAGAGATATCGTGTGGAAACGAAAGTTATAACAGAGAATTTGCTTATTTATGACCTTGACCTTTGACCTTTTGACCTCAAAATCATTAGGGGTCTTATTTAGTCCATAGGGAGTTGCTATGCTAAATTTCATTGCAAAACTTCAAAGGGTTCTCGAGATATCGTGTGGAAACGAAAGCGTTACAGAAAGACGGACGGACAAACCCAAATTAATATCCCCCACTTTTCAAGCGGGGGACAAAAAATTGAAACATCATTATAAAGTTCTTGAAGGAAAAACAAATATGGAGTGAAATACCAGGACGAACTCTCAGTCGTTACCGTAACATTTCACAGTTCCAAGTTACAATCTTTGGCTAAAATACTCAGAAAAATTTATTGAAGTGGGATCACAGGCTCAGGTCTACTAGAATTAAACAAGTCAAGATAGTTCGGATGAGGAATCAGACAGAGTAATTTTTACTTTAATAATCAGAATAAGTTAACTGCAGCACCCACTTTACAGTTGTGGCAACACATTTCTGATGATACTTGGTGTTGACCACCAAATCCTAAATATTTCAGAATAAATGACCTTAGGTATTTTTGGATCTAATCCTCTACGTTTACTTGCAATGTCATTATTGTTATAATAGTAAATATATTATTGCTTTTGCATTTTGTCCACTTCGACCAGCCCTCCCAACCTCTTGAACCTCTTAATGCTTTTGGGTTGTCGCATGTGAATTACCCTAAATAACTGAAGGTGAGTTCAGCCTCATCTCAAGTGCTTCACTTTCAGAAACTAATCTAAGTTTCGGATTTTTTAGGGAAAGTTCAGGCACAATGTGTAATGTCATTTTTTCTGAATAATCGTTATGATGTTGACCAAACATTCTGTTTTCATGTATTTTTTTTTTACTTCAGGACTGTATGCTTCATCACCAAGTATGTTTTGGCAGAACATGTAACTGTACTGAAGAGATTCTGAATATCTTGTATCGTTGAAGTTGCTGTTAATGCTAAATCAGGCACATGACAAAAGATGCCTGTAAGCTTTCCTAACCGGCAGTGGTTGGACATTTGTAGTGACATCAAGTGATTCCACGTCAGATGAAATATCTTCATACAAAGGGACATAGACTGCTTTTTGGTTTTTCTTTAGATCTTCTCTGCTTAATTGTTTACTACTCGCCATCATCAGTTCACTCTGTCCATGCACACAGTTCAAATGGTTTTTAAAATCAAAATTTCCTGGACAATGGTCCTCCACAAAAGTCGCAGTGAAATATATTTTACACATTCACTATGAATTTCCTTTACATGTTCTTTAAGTGTTTGTAAATTTTTATATCTGTCCACCAGTTTCACAAAGCATCTGTATTCTTCTACATCCAAAAACTGTATGGTCAGTCTCGAATATGAGTGGCACTTAGGTGCCCGGCCCTAGTCCGCGTCGAGTGTCTTCTGGAGTTCGGGTATTGAGGGTCTGGCTATTGTCGCGGTCTTCCCCAGCTGCATCGCAGTCAATGTCGGCGGCGTCCTTAGAACTTTATTTTTGGTTTGGGCGATTTCTTGGACTCCTCTGCATTAGAATCCTTTTGCTTCGCCACAGGGATAATATAAGACTCTTCAATCACTTGATCTTTGGTGTTTTTCACAGTTTCATTTACTAATTTCCTTGTGCGAAATGGTGTTATATTGTCTTCATGCATAATCTTTGGTTTTGACGTCTTCGAGTGCTGAATTTGAAATAAAATATTATATAGGAGTTTGAAACAACCCAAGAACTCTCATTAACGCCGAGGAGGAGAGAAAAAAACAAGACGAAAACTTCTCTTACAGAATGATGTTGTACAAGAGATTGATGTGAGTTAAAAGTCACGAAAGGACCACACTTATTTGGAAAGCATTGTATAACGTCCATTGTCTAAAAGTTGAATATTTAAGTTTCATTAAATAGAAGAAAATGTAAATGCACTTTTATAAAAAAACTATTAAATAATTATTACTCTTGAATTATATCAGTAAATGAGTAAATGTTGGATTAATTATCAATGACAAACAATATATACTGTCGTTCAAATTTTATAGCTACCTTGCTTTCTATGATTCTGAGGAGTTCCTCTTTATGCATAGTACTGGGATCCTGAAATGTGTTAATTGAGAGAAAACATAAGGTACATCGCCTATTATTTTCTTACAGTTTGTAGCGTTACCAGAACCATCAGCTGAGATTAAAATTTAAAGTAAAAGATCACACGTAATTATCAAGCTCAAAAATACAAGTAAACTACAAATTGAGAGCAAAAAAGAGAGGCTCAATGATTAAAGAAAGTATTGAGTAGACCAATCAGTAAAGAAAAAATGGTCCAACAATTTCAATGAACATAATAGACATAAGAATATGCAAGTTGGATTTTATAAGTGGATTAATTCATTGACAAATATCGTGTATTAATTGTCTCACTAAAGCGTTTAATTATCAAACTTACTCCAAGCATGAGTGAAAACTTTGCGAACTTCTTCCTTCAGATTTGAGCATGTCTCTTCAAATTTAGTTCTTCTGTCAGCTATGTAAACTGGAAAATTTGAAATGGTGTTATGTAAAATAAAATTATCATTTAACGGTTGTAATATGTTTAATACTATTAGTCTTAAAAAGACTTTCCTGGCCTTCCATAGGTGGCAAAATAGAATTAATCCTGGTTTTTGATGTTAGAAAAATACTTAAATCCATTTGGGGGCCAAGATATGGTAGGGGTACATCATTAAAAGCCAAACACAGTAGAAGCATCTTCCATGCATGTCTAATCAATATAGGACACAGGAGTACTTAAAAAGAAAACTGCTAAAAAAAAACGTAACCTTAGCCTGGGACGCTGACGGTTTTACATAAGCTCCCCAAATTTCGTTGAGGTGAGCTGAAACACTGGAAGAAAACTTCTTAAAAGCAATCAAAGGATATGAAAACAAGCATGAAAAGAAATGACATTCTAGAGGGTAGAAATACTTTAGAGATAAAAAAAAATCAGAATTAGAGAAAGAGGTCTATTTGGTGAAAAACAACATGAACAAACTTGAATGCAATATAGACAATCTTCAAGCTAAACACCTTGGTGAAAATGCCCTTGATGAAGAAAATACTGAAGTAAAATGCCAGATACCAACACAGAATAGATACGAAATGCTGAGTCAAACAGAAACAGAGAAAACTGACGCAAGTAGGATTCTACCAAAACCTCGATAAATAGAAGTAAAGAAAAACAAGGGGCCACATTGCTCACCTGAGCTATGAAATAAGCACAAATCGGATCCGAATCAAAAAGTTTATTACTTGAGGGGGGGGGGGAGGGGATTGAATTCTAATACTACTTGCGAATGCCTCCATATCAATACTGCATTTTACTTCTTCAGAAAGTTCTTTAGAAAAAGATTTGAAAGATTTTTTTAACATTTTGTATATATTACTTGGTAATAAATTGAATTTGACACCCCATTGCTTCCCTCCCTACCCCATATTGTGGCTCCACCATACCCCTGGAGGTTATGATGTGAAAAAACTAGAATCTACACTGCCTGAAGATGCTTCCATATAAATATCACTAATCATGGCTTTGCAGTACTTGAGAAAAAACTTTTAAAGATTTACCGATATATTCCTATGAAAAACTTTGATCGGCCATTGTGGCCCCATCTTACTCCCAGGGGTCATGATTTGTACAAACTTGAATGTACACTACCTTAGGATGATTCAACATGAGTTTCATCTTTCCTGTCCCGATGGTTATTGAGAAGAAGATTTTTAAGGATTTTTCCTATACATTCCCATATAAAACTTTGATCAGCCATTGTGGCCCCACCCTATCCCCGGCTCAGGTGAGCTTATAATACTAAGAGTAAAGATCAACAAAAGACCTTCCAATTTAGATTATCATGATGAGATGTCGTAATTCCAGGAGGAGGAGACGGGTGATGAATGGCCAGAGGGGGCCATGGTGTGTCCAGTCGTAGGATTTCCCTCTGGTGATCATTTATTTAACCGGCTTGGTAGTTACTGGTGCCATGTTTACGAGTTGATGGAACATCGACTCAGTTATTCTCTTGCTCAAAGCAAGAAACCAAGTACGGCATGAAGGCAATATGGAATTACTTTGAGGCCGGTCACGGCAAAGGGTCCTGCGTTGGGTTGGGGGAACAAAACGCCTTGCTGATGAAGCTGTTCGCCAAGGAAAAGTTGAGATACAAGACGCAAGAAACTTCAGATGGGCTTACAACTCAAATATGAAAGAAATTATATACGTTTTTGTCGGAAAGGAGGTGTGTGAGAACAAGAAAGCTTAATTAAATGGTAATCTCAACAAACCTGTAAAAGACAATGTAACCCCATGTTGTTTTAAGGGTTTCAGAAAATTCATTACTTACCAGAGTAACAAGCTGTTAATGCGACCTTTGTCTGGCAGGTATATAATGCAACACCTAGATTTCTGTATCCATAGAATCGAAAGTAAAAGTCACTAAGAGTATCGTGATGATAGCATCTGATGAAAGTAATTTGGCGATAAAACAGTAAAAAAGGATCCGGATCCAGAGAGACAGGAGGAATGTTCGGTCGTACAGAATAAGCATGCGGAAAATCCAATAATGATGCCTTCAGAATCATCCTCTGTATCTTTTGAAATTTTTAAGTTTTTCGCATGCACATACAGTTAACAATCGTACATTGGTCAGATCACTGATGTTGACGAAGAGGAGACAGAAATTGAGGAAAATTTTATGGAGAGATCAAAGAATCTTCACCGTTGGCCAAACAAGAGTGACAAGAAACTGCATCACCCAAGTTACTCAGGTGAGCGATGTGGCCTATTGGCCTTTTGTTTAATATATCTCATTTCAGAAGAATTAAAAAGAAGGCGGTTGAGTGGAAAAGAAGACGATGTCCTGTCCAATTTCAAGTACGTAAATTAAACGTAAACTAGATATCATTGAGATGATGGCCATCTCAAAGGGCCCCGCTTTCAACAATGAACATGAAAATGTAAGATAGTTTAAAAGGGTTTATTTTGAAGACGAACATTTGTGTACTACAGTGAAGTAATTTAGTACGACTTCAGGGATATTGCAAATTTACAGATATATATATATATTGAATTTATCTTGTATCCTCAGTTATATAAATTTACTGAAATTAAGGGGAAAAAACTGCACCAAAGAAAGATTTTAAACAGACAGGCTAATTCTGACCATGACCTAGAAACTTTGACCAATAAAAGTCACTGCATATCCATTGACCAATGGCACTGTGTGAGTGAAGTATGAGCCAGATTGGGCCAAGGAGAGAAGAGATATGCTCCGGACAAGGATTTTTCATATAAGTCTGCTATGACCTTGACCTTTGACCTAGAAACATGGTTCAAGGTCACTGCACACCGTTTACCCAAAAGCACTCTGTGGATGAAGTATGAGCCAGATTGGGCCAAGGACAGTGAAAATAGGCTCTGGACAAGGATTTTTCATAATTCTGCTATGACCTTGACCTAGAAACATGAATCAAGGTCACTGCACATCGGTTACCCAAAGGCACTCTGTGGGTGAAGTATGAGCCAGATTGGGACAAGGAGAGAAGAGATTTTTCATACAAGTCTGCTATGACCTTGACCTTTGACCTAGAAACATGGTTCAAGGTCACTGCACACCGGTTACCCAAAGACACTCTGTGGGTGAAGTGTGAGCCAGATTGGGCCAAGGAGAGAAGAGATATGCTCCGGACAAGATATCTCGGACGGACGGACGGACAACCGGACGGACGGACGGACGGACAGACTGATCACTATAGGGCGCCCGCCAAGCGGGGCCCTAATTAAATGAGTTCTTTAATTACAATAATGAATATTTATTTTTATCATTAGATAAAAAAGACACAAACTCTTTTTGAGGTTTAGTTGTCCACAAAGATTTGAGGATTTAGAAAAACGGGTACGAGATGATGGAGAATTGACCTTCCTCGGATATGGAAATACGGAGTATCCATCCAGAACAGCGACTGAGAACACATCATGTAGCATTACTTCAGGCCTAAGCTCCATGATGATGTGAAACACAGATTTACAACCTATATCAATGGAAAATGACATAAGAAATCCACGAGACTTCAGATGTTAATATAAATGGACATAATTGCCGAAGAACCTACTCCGTAGGTTAGTCCAATTGTCGTAGCACCAAAACCTAATGATAATATCAGACTCTTGTGTTAACATGCGACTGGCCAATCAAACAATCATACGGGAACGACATCCGATACCTGCAGTAGATGAAATTCTCTCTCCAGAACCTGAACCGAAGTAGTGTGTTTAGCAAACTGGACTTGAAACTTGCGTTTCACCAGATAGAGTTGAGTGAACAATCCAGGAGGCGCACTTCAGAGCGATAACCAAACGGTTTTACAATCAGATTACTGGAAATCTGTACTAAACTCAACTAAATATTTCTTCCCTGAAACACCAAATCAACCAACCGGCAAAGAAGCCCTTGTTAAAATCGAAAACATTGACACAAATAATTATGTACAAATTAAATGAAAAAATTGTTGCATTTCGGGTTGCTAACAAAAAAAAAGATTAATCACTGGGCTGAAATGCTTATCAAATAGATATCATAACCAGTTTTGAGAAAAAACATATGCATCCGCCTATTTGTTTTCATTACATTTAGTAAAAAGTTGTTCAAACCTTATCTAAAGAAAAATAATATGTATTTTCATTAGGCTCGAGACAGAGGAACCGGTTGCGCTGTGGGTACATTTTGTGGACAATATCCTTCAAAGCCCCTCTGCGTTTTTATGTGACCGAAGAGGCTGTTGGAGAGACCACCAGTCTATTCATAAGCCGACAGAGCCTCTTCCGGGATGCGGCTGAAGAGATCCAGCATGCCACCAACCTGCGTCTCCCTTTGGAAATCAACTTCTATGGGGAGAACGCAGAAGATCTCGGGGGGGGGGGGGGAGGAGAAAGGAATTCTTTAGGGCTCTTTGGAAAGAACTTGCACATCACATCTTGTCCGTGGATAGGAGCCTATCTAAAAAATGAAGAGGCGCTGGCCCGGCAGTATTTTTCCATGCAGGACTCTTCATAGGTAAATTTCCTTTCTTACTGGATTCCAAACAAATGTTTTTTTTAATGCTGCCTTTCAGTAGTTATGCCTCTGTCAATGTTTTTAGGACTGAGTGATATCCAGGGAGGCCATTTTTTAACCAGTTGATGTCTGTGTTGGGCCTCCCTGACTCGGAAGAGAGGGGCCTTTTATAAAGGTACTACACAGAATTGTAGTCCATCAGAAGAATTTAAATAATTATTTATTAATTCCTGTAAATATACAACTAAAGTACATTTCCATTCAAAAACACATTAACATACAATGCAGAGAACCCCCCCCCCTTCTCGGTGAAGATATACATAAAGATAGAAAAATATGTAATTTGTTTTTGTGATAGATTGATTGTATGTTGTTTAACGTCCCTCTTGAGAATTTTTCACTCCTATGGAGACGCCTCCACTTGCCGGTGGAGGGCTACAAATTTTGTCCTATGCTCGGCACTCAGGGCCTTTGAGCAATGAGGGATCTTTTTCATGCTAGCACCTACTGCGGCACGGGGCCTCGGTTTATACTTCTCATCCGAAGGACCGGTCTCCACGTCCCACGGTGGGATTTGAACCCGCGACGTAAGGACTGACTCAACCACTACGCCACGCGGGCGACAGATTACTAGACATTGAAAAAAAGGTGATTTCATATCAACCAAAAAATTTTTGAATACGAACTACAGTACCGACCAGACCCAACCTGACACAAAGCAGTCCCAGAGCAGTCCCGGGGACTGCTTCCTGGGACTGCTAAAGCAGTCCCACAGCAGTCCCACAGCAGTCCCAGAGCGGTCCCAGCAGTCCCAGCGGTCCCCGAAAGCAATCCCAGCGGTCCCCAAAAGCAGTCCCAGCAGTCCCAGTGGGCGGGGTTTATTAATTTACTAGGAGGAGCTAACTCAGAAATGAGATTTCCAATAAACAATGGAACTATAAAAGGCAGTAGAAATTGATTCTGGGTAGTATGCCAGGAATTCTTACGTGTATGCGAAGGTCATTTGTGAACAATACGCACATAGAAATTGAAATTATGATATTTATTGGAGGAAGAAGGCTTTCACACCTACATTTACATATATGAATTACACCGAACATGAAAATTTAATCACAATTATTGGGTATATTTATTTAATAATTATTCTGTGATTGATACTGGTTACCATATTTGTTTTTTATACAGAAAATAAAACGTGAATTAATTATTTTCCACCAGAATAAGCTTTAAATAGATCTTATCATTATATGGCCAATTTCCATACTATCGGGATACACTAAAGGAATTTTCTTAAGTATTGGGGCTTTTAAATAATTCTTTGTTAATTTTGCCAAGTATTATTTTTCAGTCATGATTATTTTTACTGACATGTCGATTCAATTATTGTTAATTTCTCTAGTTCTATAAAACTCAGTTTCAAGTGTTTTATTTATAAATGTTAGAGTGTACATCTGTAAATCACCAGAATGGAAGCCTCAGATGATGTTCAAAATTAATTAATCCCAAAAGAAATTTATGCACATTTCATTTACCACATTTTTTTCGCATTACATAAACTGAAATTAAGGTCATTGTTTACCAGAATGTTCAGTGATGTGTAACACTGATACAAATATCCAAATAACATGCACTGATTTTCTGCCCAAAGGCGATTGAAACCATTGGTGTTGATACCATTTAATAAACACTAATCGGCCGGGTAAACACAAACAAAACAAAAAAGTAATAAATCACAATTCCCGGCATTTTCAATTTTTTTAAAATAATTGTACTCTTTTAATAACTTGTTTATAAATTAAAACTACCGGTTATTCATTAATAAATTGTTCAAATAATTGTTCAAATTGTTTATGTTACGGAAGAATGGTAGCATAATTTTATTTTATGGTCATTTAATAAATTATGTTTTATTTGAGGGTTACAT
Organism: Saccostrea cuccullata; assembly: GCF_032062105.1. NCBI lineage: Eukaryota > Metazoa > Mollusca > Bivalvia > Ostreida > Ostreidae > Saccostrea > Saccostrea cuccullata. Next base: position 6,029 of record NW_026934491.1, on the reverse strand, counting down.
TGAATACTCCTTTTTTTTAAAGCGTGGTCCTTTAAAATCATGTAGCTTTTTTCAATCAAGAAATCTTATATCTAACTGTAATGATTATTTTTAAATAGTACCAGTGCAAATGTTGAGTTAATAATTTTACATTAAATAATTTAAAAAAGGCCCACATGTAAATATTTTTTCTAATAAACCTGTAGTTTATTGTTAGGGATAAAAATTTTTCCCATGACTTCCTTATTTAACAACTTTTATAATTTTTTTTTTAATTTATTCTAAATTATACATTAATTTGTGTAAGTATACAGTCCATGAAAATATTAATTAACTATGATAATCTCTACTTATTAAGAGAATGTAAAAAATTCTTGCTTATTAAACAGTTTAAACTCATCTCTGCTGCAAGTATTCAAAACAACAAGGGCCTGCAAATTCAGAATACACAAGGGGCGGAGCTATCACTGTCACTCAGAACCTTTTTCACACATGAGTGAACAAAGCAGTCCCAGAAAGCAGTCCCAGGGGCAGCTGGGACTGCTTTTCAGAGCAGTCCCACAGCAGTCCCATAGCGGTCCCAGAGCAGTCCCAGAGCGGTCCCAGAGCAGCCCCACAGCGGTCCCAAAGCAGTCCCAGGGACTGCTTTCTGGGACTGCTTTGGTGTCAGGTTGGGTCTGGTCGGTACTGTAATACAAATCAAATTAAACATGCACAGCTCAAGTGGAATTTTATGAAAGTGCATATTTAAAACATAATGATATATTTCGTGAAATACAACTTCAATATATATTGTTTTCACTTTTCTGATATTTTAGGAAACTGAAATACTATTTAAACCTGTAGATGAGAATTATTTTTTAAAAAAATACTGAAAACCGACTATTTCATATTATAGGAGAAGGATTTTTCTACTCCATCACCCTCCACACCACGCATGACCTCTACATCTGGATACATGACATCCACACTTGAATACATGACCTCTACAACATCTCTTCCAACATCTACCCAAACACTTACAAGGGCTTTGAATCGGATGACACCTCCAAGCGCTCCCACAGATGACACATATATCTGGCAGATAGCTGTGTATTGCTTGACAACTGTATTAGGTGACATGATTTATACTATCATCCATCCTTTGAAAATAAAACTATTTCTCCATATTGGAATATAGTGTAATATTTTCTTTTAATTTATTTGCAGTTGTTGTGGTTAGCGTTGTTAGCTTGTCTGCATTCCTTATTAGAAAATTTAGACAAAGACATAATCATCTCTGTCATGACTCACCACTTCAAGATTTGCCAAAAGCTCATTGTGCTTAACTCGGTATATTTACTTTATTTCTCTCACTAAAAAAATATTAAAGTAAAATTAATTAATACATTTTCAGTAATTGCCATCATTCTATCAGCAGTCATGATTCTACGAAGGAAATACACTATGAGAGTATTTTTCAACAATTTCTGCCCCTGTTGTGAACAACATATAATATTTGACCGTACAGTGCATTTAGATCATTAAATGTATGTTTGTTTTTTTCTTTCCCATTGTAGACCTTCTGTACAAATGTGCTATTACCATCATAAGGATCCTTAAAATCATTATCATACTCTGCCAGTTAATCGTCATTATTCGACATAGAATCATGCTTAATGTACAACAACCAAACCCAGCACACGATCAACCAAACCCAGCACATGATCAACCAAATCCAACCCGCACTCAGCCAAATCCAGTCTGCACTCGGTCAACTCCATTTTGCACTCGGTCAAATCCAGCCCGCACTCGATCAAATCCAGTTCGCACTTCATCAAACTCACCCTGCACTCAGCCACGATCAAATCTAACCCGCACTCAGCCAACTCCAGTCCGCACTCAGCCAAATCCAGTCTGCACTCGGTCAAATCCAGTCCATGTTCAACAACAACAGACTACAGAATTGCGAAGATCTCAAAGAGTGAAAAAAAATCCAGAAAGATTCAGGCAGGATTTTTTTAAGTTCTCTTTATGAGATTTACTTTTTTGATGACATTTTTTTAATGTAGTTAGATTGTTTTTTTTTTCTTCTTGTTTACAATCAAATTGTATATTCTGCGATTTTTTTTAAATGTGTGACTGTAAACTTTTTTTATTTACAAGTCTTTTCACTTGACCATTTTAAAATGTTTTTACAAACTTTTATGTTGTAGAGAAAGTTCTTTTAATACATTCCAGTCATTTACATACTCATGACATTTCTTATGTTAAATTTGCAATACGCTTTAAAACCATCTGTTTTATCATTTTAGTCTAATATTAGGCAGTGTTGTTTCCTTCTCAAGTTTAAACCATGTAATATCTCTATATGATTGCTGTCCCTTTAATATAGTTTTATATTACTTATTTCACTTTATAATTAACATCAAACAAACAAAAATGAATTTAAAAAGTTTAATTTATCATTCAACTATCGGTAAGAACGAAAAGAGCTTTCAAGAAGACAGATTGAAACCAGCAAGTATCACCATCCAGGGGACGACCAAGGGCAAGGAATCAAAGGAGAACAACGGATGGCGCTGCCCAAACATCAACGTCCGCAGTCATTCTTAATGTGGCTGCACAATCCGAATTTGCCAACTCAACAGACGAATCCAATAATGAAAACGGTGAGTTAAACATTAATTTGCCAACTATCTTTGATGAAACAACACCTCAAACTTTGAATTTTACCCCTTTAGACGTAGTTGAATATCAATCATTTCAAACTCAAATACATTTTACCCACTAAGTGGTCACATTCCACTTAAACTGAAACAACAAATATGGGAGGGAAAATTCATTGATTTGGCCCTACTGTTTAAATCCGCTTAGGAATTGGCTATTCAGATGGACTCAGAGGGGGAAGTACGAATTAGGGATGGGTTAATGTGCTTAATCAAACAAGTCTAATACTTACTTAGTCTATAGAGAAGTGGACGTCCGCCTTTATCATGTTCTCCTTTTTTCTACTAGAGAAATACCGCACTAGGGCACAAAAGCTGCTAAACTACATGCGTGACATTCGTCTCGCTGCATCAAAGTTTGCGGGTTGGTTTAGGTACGATGAACATTTTAGATTAGAGAGGCTCCCCAACCCCATTCAACATGGGGCCAAATCAATAATGAGCTTTGTTTACTTCAATCACCAATTCTTACGTCACATACAATTCAGAGCCAATACCCAAAACTTATGATCCTTTACAATCAGCAAAGCAGGGCAAATCTACAAACGAATACTCGTTACTGCAATATTTATAACAGTGGGGAAAAAAATGTCAATTCTCCCCTACTGGTACAAGATGTAGGTTGACACACGAGTGCAGCGGGACCCATCCAGCAATCACCTACTAATTACTTAGTCCCATCTAACACAAATGTATACACATTGGACAGCACTCCAATTAAATAACTCCACTGCAAACATTTTTAGAAACAAACAAAGAATTTTTGACAACTGGTTTTCAATATGGCTTATAATTACAATATACAATGGCCCTAGAAGACCCTGACAAGCAAGGAATAAAAAAAAGTGCATACCTGCACCCTGAAATTGTTCACCAAAAATCAACAAAGTATTAGATCTGCAAAGGATAGGAGGCCCTTTTCAGCGCCCCTTTTTCCCAACACTTCAGATTTTACCTTTAGGACTCGTCCTCCAAAAAGAAGGGGATTTCAGACTTATCAACCACCTAAGTTAACCAATCTTAAACATACATGTACCATCCAAACTTGTTTGTCTAGCAAAATAATCACCCTTAAATCCTACAACCCCCCATTGGCCTGCTTAATTTTGCCTGTTAAGTGGCACCTGGGAGAGCATTCAGCAAAAGGCTAATTGATGCAACCATGGGCATCCGGAAGCCGCATTTAAATACGTGTTCATTCACCAGCACAAATTGCTCCCCTTAAACCAAACGATGAGCCCCAGCTTCAGCTAATGTTTGTTAGTGGTGAGAAACGTTAAACATAACGCAATCCAAATCAGTTCAATTGAAACATGGACAAACGCATTTCTTACATTCAGCAGCATTTACTTATCCAAGTTCTATGAACACTTCAGTCAGTCCTAAAATACATCCTGATCCACATCATACAAACTGCTACACAGCGATGGACAATCTGAAACTGATTTACGACATACAGTTCAGACTAAGGGTCAAAGAACATACACTTGACTGGGGGTCTGTTGATGCAGTAATGTGGCTTTTGTACGTGACGCATGACTAAAGCACCCTGTCCCAGTAAGCACCCAATTTTACATCTAAATGGTATTAATTCAATGGTATTAAACGCTACTAGGTGCAACTCCTCCGATTGTACAAAACACTTAAAAAATATTTTTACTTGGAGACAGATTTCTTTCCATAATAAACATTGCGGAGCCGTACAACTCTAATGAGAGAATTGATAATGATAAAAGTATTGGTATCTCGCCCGCTTGCATGAGCAATGGCTAAAGCGTCTGCTCTAAAGGCGAGAAGTAAGGAGTTGATCTTTATGTTGCAAAGTTCTTATCCCACCGTGGACCGTGGAGGGTCCTTCGAATGAGACCGTTTAAATCGAGGTCCCGTGTCGCAGTAGGTCTCGCACAAAAAGATCCCTCACTCCAAATGGGCCTCTCAACCGGAAAGCGGAGGCGTCTTCATACGAATAAACACTTTTTGTGAGGGACGTTAAACAACATACGATCAATCATTCTTTCATTTAACATGGACAAATTAAAGCCTTTGTTTCCTTTCCAGGGGGTGTTGCTATTCTAACTTGTCAGAAAGACATTTCCAGGTTAAATCATTTTAAATATAAAAAAAAAATATTTGCAACGGTATATTTAACTTAAGGACCCTCTCTACACAAGTGCAAATTTTTTTTCGGACATTGAGAAAAATGTATTATATAATGGAGTTAATATTGAACTTATTTAATTTTCACTGTATGGTGTGTGACATTAACCCTCAGGAAAAATGTTCAAAGACAACACAGTATCAGTGAATAGAAATCACTGTTAATTACTTCAGAAGAGAAAATACATGTAAATAACACATTCAGTTAATTTATCTTGGCCTTTTAAAATGTTACGAATACTTGAATCCATTACAAATTGAGTAATATATTGTAAATATCTATTTTAAAAAGAATAATATCTAAGAGCAGATCATTCTAACCGCAGAAAAATACCTAAGGGACCAGGCAAAATTTATCATAATGATGGGACCCGTCCAAACAGGCATGGGGTAATGAATTTTTTTCATCGAAGAAAACCTTGGGACAACCACTTTTTTAAGCAGTAAGTTTCTATGGGACACAAACTTTTTTCAATGACTTGTAGTACTTAACCCAAGAGAAATATTCATTTTATTTAAAACAAGAGGCCCATGGGCCTTATAGGTCACCTGAGCATCAAGCAACTTTTCAACCATTGAATTTGGTTCATATTTTAAACCAGAGGCCATGGCATAGTTACTTAATACCCATAGGGAGAGTAGAGGAAAAAATGCATTTCAAGAAATCAGTAATATTCAGCAATAATCGGTAGTGCCCCAACCCACAGGAACCCCTGACCCTGGGTTCACACATTGCACAAATTTGGAAAACACACCCTTGCTGATCATAAATGTTTGAAGACATTAATTCATTTTCAGTACATGTATATAATTGGAGCCCCGTCCGCTATGCTACTTTTGAAATTCCCAATTCTGAATGAAGGACCCTTGGTCTTCATACCTATGCATTTGAAAAAAACTTTATCTCCGTTTGTAGTGATGAATTTATTTTCTTATTCCTGAAAACCTCATGCAATAAAACTGGACACATACAAAACAAATTATATCAATTTATTAAGGTGTAAATTCATTCAGTATATAATAATGAACAACAAGTAAACTATAAAGATGTTTATAATTAATCAATAGTTCTTGATCATATCAGCAGTTTGCAATAAAAATTAATCTTAATCTAGAATCATACAATATATTAATGTGCATATATACATATACTGATAGTATATATTGGTTACATATTAATCATTG
>NW_026934490.1:0-2500 GCF_032062105.1 Saccostrea cuccullata | reverse complement strand
TGTATGGATAGTCAACATGTACTTGCATTGATGTTTTTATGTTGTTTATTCTTTCTTTATTTTTTTTTTGCAATTGTAGAATTTCTTTTCTTAATTACTACTTCAGTTTTATTTATTCACAATCAAAATCCATTCAGTGCTTTCAACATTTGATACATAACTTTTTAAAGTTCAATAGAAACTTAGAAACCTCATTTCTAAAATGGGTATTTTATGCGTAAAATAAGTAACACATCTATAGAAATAATAAACAATTACAATATAATTATATATGATATAATACTTTTAATAAAATGCTAATCAAACTCTTTTCAGCATGATACAGTGTGAATTTCGTAAAGATTTACGTCAAAATATGCAAAATGTGGATGCACCAGAATTCTTGTCATAAAAAATTTCTTGAACCTTAAATTTATAAAATCTTCCAATTTATTACTTATGTCTGATGTATTTCCGACATAAATAAACAATTTTTTATCATCTACATTCAGAAACATACAAAGAAACTTGATTTGAATAGACCAACCCTCAATTTCGCTTTAACTGACGGCCATTTTTTATTTCTAAATCACGTGACTTAGATGATCGATGTTGAAAAACAAACATCAAAATCATGAACTAGAATGATTAAAGTTCTCTAAGATCACATTTTAAAGTGATTTTATCGTAGGCCGGAAAATGGCCTTATAGAGAATCAACCTTTACACTTTAATCTGTAAAATTTACACTTTAATCTGTAAAATTTTCACTTTATTTTAAACAACCTAAACTGTTATCGGTTATGATCGAACGGTCGATTTTTGATGTTTTACCTCTGAAACTTGAAAAAAAGTATTAAACTGTGATTTTTACAATTGTTTGCATATTTTTTATTTTATATGTACTCGTACATGTTTATTTTTATTAGTATATGATAAACAAGGATGAACTTTTTTCTCTTGGGTCTCATAATTTTCCCCAGCATAAGAAATCAGGGATCTGCTTTTGTTTCAGTATACTAGTATATACATGTGTTTCTTCAGTTTTACTATAGTGTAATGAACAGTAAAAATAAATATCCGAAAGATCTTTTTATTTGCAGTTCAGATATATATTACAAGTTTATGGTTCTATGGTCATGATGAAATGATAATTATATTAAAATTACGGTCATTTTTTAACGTAGCATTAAAGAAACGTCATTGAAGCAAAATATATAAAATTCATCGCCGTTCCAAAATTAATATAAACATACTTTGATATCAATATCACATTCATCTAGAATATGTACATGTATGTTTGATATGCTCTTCATTTATATTCTAAGAAAAGTTTTACTTCTATCAGTAATACTAATTTGCTTATCATTTGCATTTATTGTAAAATAGAGAATCAGAATTAAATATTATCTTGCATGATTAACGGTCTGTTGGCTTTAAAATGAGTTATTAAGGATGTATGAATTTGCTAAATTGACAATGTGAATAAACAAATAAAGTGTAAAATTTACAGATTAAAGTGTAAATTTTACGCTTTAAAGTGTAAAATTTACAGATTAAAGTGTAAAATTTGCAGATTAAAGTGTAAATTCTACAGATTAAAGTGTAAATTCTACACTTTAAAGTGTAAATTTTACAGATTAAAGTGTAAAATTTACAGATTAAAGTGTAAATTTTACAGATTAATGTGTAAATTTTACAGATTAAAGTGTAAAATTTACAGATTAAAGTGTAAATTTTACAGATTAATGTGTAAAATTTACAGATTAAAGTGTAAAATTCACAGATTAAAGTGTAAATTTTACAGATTAAAGTGTAAATTTTACACTTTAAAGTGTGAATTTTACAGATTAAAGAGTAAAATTTACAGATTAAAGTGTAAATTTTACAGATTAAAGTGTAAAATTTACAGATTAAAGTGTAAAATTTACAGATTAAAGTGTAAAATTTACAGATTAAAGTGTAAAATTTACAGATTAAAGTGTAGAAATTAAAAAAAAGTAAAGTGTTCAAGTGGCACTAATACGCTTCCGTAATTTCCTATGTACTCAAATAAATTCTTTGTAAATATACGTCCAATCAACTGTGTCTCAATTTACGATAAGATTACTGTAAACCAACTTTTATTCGTGTCATCTTTTATTCATGATTCGCCTGTTTGAAATTGATCCTCAAAGATTTTTTTGCGACAGAGGTAATATTTTCAATAAATACGAAGCAAAATACTTGATTTGTTGTGAATAAATATTCATAGGTCAAAACATTGTGAAACTCACTGATATTTCTCGCACATGAATAAAAGTCGGTTGACAGTAACTTAGTTGTACAATGCATCATGACGTCATGTCATTTATCATAAAAAAAACTCTGCATTGTGACGTCATGTTATTTAGCCGCGGCTCAAGTCTGGTGCATGGAAATTTACACCAAACTTTGTAACCAATCAAAGCTTGCATTACAAGCTACAAAGGAAATAAAAATAATTTACCTATGCTTTTGTACATAATTTTTAACCTGGGCTA
>NW_026934489.1:0-6010 GCF_032062105.1 Saccostrea cuccullata | reverse complement strand
TATGCAAAATTAATTAACAAACAAATTATAGCAAAAAAAAGGCTATCTAAGATGATGCACCAAAGCTAAGCAACTAAAATCTGTGATGCAACTATACATGTTCTTCTGTGTTGGGATTTATCCACTAAATATACAGTATGTTAATATAAAACGTTTCACATGAAAAGCAACTTACAACTTTTATATACAGTACTGCATGTACTTGTACAGTTAGTACCCTGCATTGGTGGAGATAAGTAGAATGTTAACTTCATAAGATATATGGGCGACAGATAAAACCAACTGAAAACTCAAAATGATCAATAAATACTTAGGGTGTCATACAAGATTAAAATATACAAATACATATCACGGCACAACATGAACTTTTCAGTAAATGTGACATATACAAATTTACTTTGTTACACTAAAATACAGAGTTAAATTTCACACAATTTGATCAATTGAAAAATCCCCCCTTTAGCCTATGCAAAGATGAATCATTAGTTTTTATTTTCTATCAAGGGAAATAATCATCTACACTGATCAAGAGAATGGGAAAACTTGGGGAAAATTTTTGTAGAGCATTGATGAATTGCTGTATCAGTTGTAATCTCACTTCATGGTACTGACAGTGCAGGATCTACCCCTTAAGGAACTTGGAGACTATGTTGTCAATGAACCACTGCTCTGTAAATTGAAGGTGGTCACCGGGAGAAGCCAGAAAGTGGAGCCGACCAGTGCTATTCATTGTCTTCAATCCCAACCAGTCCTATAGGATTGACAGTGAGGGCTAATTAAGCAAGGGTTAAGCAAGAGGGCTGATGCTTTATCAGCACAATTAGTGTACATACATCTCAAATCAATATGATATTAAACAAGAAGGCATTTAGAGGATTTTCTTATGACTATTACTCTCGACTCAAATTTAATTGCTTTCACTGTTAATTACCTCTTGATAGAGTGGTGACTCAAAAAGGGTGAAGAGTTCTTTTGCTTGTCCAGGTTTGTAGAAGCCAAACCACTGAAATGACAAGATAATCAATGTTAAAGCTATACAGATTTTATACTATAGATCACCAAATTTTTGCAACACCCTAGTAAAATAGGAGGTGCACAATGGCAATATGTATTTAAAGTTCTGTGAAAGTCTCATCAAATTTCATTCAGTGGTATGAAAGGAGTTGCGAAAGAGATGGGTACCCCAAGGCATAACAGACAGACGGACATCATGGTTACTATATACCCTCCCACTTTTCAAGCGGAGGGTATAAAAAATTAAAAACTATGATAATAAAAATTTACAAATGGTCAGTTACCGGTAGTTGATAATGAATAAGCATACTACCAGCAAAATGTTGGATTATCTGGTACACCTTATCATATATATTTATATGGTAGTCCTTATAAATTTCCCTTCCAAACAACAGTGTACCATTTACTGGTTCCTACCCACCTCACTATCCCTGGGGTCCACCATCTCGTCTTGTAAGAATTTGACCAGCACAAAATTCTTCAGTTTTAGCAAATTGTTTTTCTGGGTCTCATTTCTCTTCTGTAATTTATGAATGAAAACAAAACAGTATGGCATTCTGTCTTTTCTTTAGTGTAGCTTTTGTATTTGAAAGTACCAGTAGTTTTAAAATCTGTTGAAATAAAATATTTTACATTTTCCTGATTCAGATCAGCTAAGAACACACTCTTTGATTTATATTCATCCTCCTGGAGAGGGTCATGCCAGTATTCTGCTTGGACAAGACTACAACATGCCAGGAGTTTATAGTTATCAAGAGAAATTATAGTGGTACATGTATAATATTTATGCAAACTTAAATGTGGAACTTGATATAGGTGTATTTTTATTACATGTGCTATTATGTACAATTCCATGGAGTAAATATATCTGTCTGTTTTCACAATTTTGAACAGGTCGGAGAGAATACTCGAAATCGGGTATATCGCGTATAATACTCGATATTAGGGTATCGTTGAATCCGCGAAATCGGGTATTGGTAACTTTCTATAAAAACTGAAGAATAAAGCAACGGCGCATTATGCCAGTAACTGTTACTTGTACATCAGTATCTTGTGGATTTACTTTTATTAAACCTAATTCATAAGGTTGTCAAATAAGTTTAAAATCACACGACAAACACTGCTGAGGTAACAAAGAGGACACAATGGTGTTACTATTTTTCAATATAATTTCTAAAAACAAATAACTACACTTCGTTTGTCTTTATTTCCCATTAAAGTATTCCATATACTTAATTTTCTAATTTGTGCACTATTCACAAAACGTGAAATTTTAAATAAATTAAACGACTAACGCCGTGTTATGTATTTTTACTGGAAAATGTATGGCGTCCCTTCTCGTGAAATATAAATTACTCCTAACAGTTAGAGAGTACAGTATAAGCGAGTCATAATTGTATATCTCTGCAATAATAGAATACCAACGTTATTATAAAGAAGAAAATAAAATAAGATTAAATAAATACCCACGGGAAAACGGGTTGAAAATAGCTAATTGAAGGTGAGTATCTTTTTTTATGTCAATTTAGCATGAAATTTTTATTCAAAGATACCGTAAATTTTTGGTTGCATTTTAATCGATACAAAATATACTATTTTAACTTTATTTTATGCATTTGTGTGAAAATTGAGAGCGAGAAGTCATATGAACAGGATTTTCTTGTTTGTTTTTTTGGGGGGGGGGGGGGGGTTATAAATAAAAGTCAAATGTGTACATCTTTTCATGAAGTTAAAATACATTGAATTTCTAAATATAGATCGAGGTACAGTCATATTGAAATATGAATTACATAGTCAAGTTTTCACATTTCTTATAATTTTTACGTTTATGAACATTTTAATGAACAAACTGAAATAATGGAGTGTTCAATTACCTTAGAAACTCTTGTCTTACTTTTGGGAATATAATTCCTCATCGGACATTAAAATTTCATAAAAAATCGTAGCTACTTCCTTTCTTTATTATACTATTTGATAGACAGGGTAAATTTTACCTCTTTACCTTCTATATTTTTTTTAATATCGCTATCTTATACCTCATTATAATATGCTAATACAACGCACTATCTGATTGGTTCTAGACAATATGTCACAGTTTTCTTTTAGTTATTTTATCTATGATACGTATTACTCATGGCAGTAACTTTTCCTAATACTCATCTATAATGAAAAAATGTGTTAAAAAAATAAACATGAATTCTAGTTACTTGTAGTCTTATATTGTGTTAGAAAATAACAGGTTGCTTTTTGTTTACCTACAATGTATATGATTTTTATTTGATGAATAAATCTTTCCTACAATTAAAAATATATGACCGAGTTTAACCGACCGTGACATTCAAAGAGAGGTCACTTGGACACATGTAGAACACAGTTGAGGTTGTTTTGTCAGAGGTGGTCAAGAAGCCTTTAGCCCCCCGCCCCCTTTGAAGTCACCAAGAAATGGTAAAATATTTATGACTTAGCGAAATTAAACGATCAACAGTTATGTTCTCTCATAAGCTGTATTCCTGAAACTATCACTGTCTCTGCTAAAATGTTGAAGACATATTCTGCAAATATGTTTGAATGATAAATAAGAAAGAAAAGATTTTCAAAAAAAGAGAAAGAGGGTTCTTTTAGCCGAAGTTTTAGACATTTTTTATCATTACATTATTTATACATTCATTAATAAATTTGATTTTATGCACAAGATGAATGTGAAAGTAATTAATGATGCATAATTAGATACATGGCATCATATCTGGTGTGTGAAATGTGTTTCCGTATAATTTGATTTATTTACAAATTGTTCATGTTTGTCGTGTTGATGTGGAATTATTATAAATTCCCGAATTCTGATACTTTACAATTCTGTTGTGTTGGGAATGAACATTAGGAAGATGCATATACTTTCAACATAAGGAAAAATATAAAGCAAATCGAACGCCTTTTTGTGTGCAGATCATGAAATGTACTGAGCTCCACGGGTATTTGTTGTCCCGAGCGCATTAATCTTGACGCCCAAATTCTTACTTGGCTAGTGATACCTTTAGAAAACGTGTATCTAGATGAAAGTTAACTCGGCAACATGCGCCATCCCATTGTTTAAGTTTTATTAGGTGATTACACCTCCTATACCCGATTTCGCGGATTCAACGATACCCTAATATCGAGAATTATACGCGATTTGACGGATAATACCCGATTTCGAGTATTCTCTCCGACCTGTTGAATAAGACTGTATTATGCAAGAACTTGGAATCATCTCCCATCATATACTTTCGAAAAGTTTTGAATAATTAAAAAATAAATAAAAAGTTATTTTATACAAGATAATCGCTGATTTAAGAATGGCTGATGAGGAGTAATAGATATATAGTCTAGAAGTTAATACATGTACAGCTCTTCATGGGAGGATAGTTTGAAAAATAGACATAAGGTATACATACTTATTCTGCACAAAACTGAAAGAAAAAGCAAATTATATAATTAAATTTTTTTATACATGTATTTTCAAACCAGGAAAATATGCAGTAAACCTATTTCATTGATTTAGACAAAAATTAAATAAATATTTAAGGACCCTCTCTACACCAGTGCAAAATATTTTTTGGGACATTGAGAAAAATGTTGTATAAAGGTGTTAATATTGAGCTTATCTATTCAATTTTAATTACATAGTACCTCGCATTTGCCCCCAGGAAAATGATCAAACACAACACAGTATCAGTGAATAGAAATCACTGATGTGTATTTCCATAGAGAAAATACAAGATTGTATTAATAACATGTTCAATTAATTTTTCTTGCCTTTAAAAAATGTGAAGAATACTTGAATTGATTACAAATTGAGAAATATTCAATAAAATTCTATTTCTTAGAATTTAGATCAAAGGGCAGATCTCTCTAACTGCTGAAAAATACTAAAAAATCAGAACTCTTTAGTGTGCAGTGTAGAGAGGGTTCTTAATGAGAAATTTACCTGTTGTATGCCCCTAAGTTCAGCAGCTTTCTGACAATATCACACAGTGTACTATTATCACCTGGACAACGGGAAAACCATACACACCTAAACACATTCAAACAATTTTATTAATATTCAATTATTCATTATCTAAATTTTACTTTTTTTTTAATTTTTAGGTCATCTAAATTTTACTTTTTTTTTAATTTTTAGGTCAGTGTATCAATTTTCAATATAAATCACTTTAATATAATCCTTTCATATTTTTGTGGATTATTAGAATGCATCAATTTTGTTTAATATTCAAAAACACTGACACTTTCAACAATTTTGGAAAAGAGCTGTAATTTTAGAAAGTGTCCAAGAATGATTTCATTTTACAAATTTTGAAATAGTTAAGATGTGTTATCATCCAGTTGTGTAAGGGAGACAACTCTTAATTATTTTGATTTTCCATTGAAGTTGTTACCCTGATGTTGGCCCCCTACAGAGATGAGGTTCAGCATGGGAGGATTTGGACACTTCTGAGCTATGGCTCTTCTGCAATATGTAACAGAATCATTAATAAGCAAGTCAAAATAATAAAATACATTTTATTTTATTCTCTTTTAAGGTCAGCTAGGTGAGAAGTTCCCATAAAATATATTTTCCCCAAAATCTTGTGATTGAAATGTACATGTAAGTAAACTGCCTATATGCTACTTTATGAAGTTTTCTCAGAAACACTTGGTGTATACTAAAAGAGATTTGTGCAAGTTTCCGGAGGATGTTATTTCCTGCATGTTCATGTATATCATGTAAACAGTAAAGAAATAAGCTATTCATCATAAAAAGATAATAACAAAGTTATTCTTTCCTGATAATATGGATTGTGCTGTTGCTGTCATTCTTCAGGCATTGTGTCTACATCCTACATCTACCAAGACCTAACAATTTGTAATTTCTGGTAAGGCTAATATTAAAGGACTGAATTTAATAGCAGCCCAAAGTATACTCTGTAACCAACCTGGTTTGAGATAACAATATTGAAAAGTTAATTTTTTTTAAGTA